>NW_008580175.1:384583-601817 GCF_000520115.1 Aphanomyces invadans
GTCGACATGGGCTTGTCTCGATCTCGTGTGTCGATACGACATCGGGATCGATCCCTTCGCTTAGAGTACCATCTTTCCCCGACACAATAATCTTTTGTGCATCCAACACGTACACTTTCCCACCCACGGCGTTTGATTCAGTTTGGGGGTGTGACGCGGATGGCCGTGTTGTTGAGAAATGCACGTGGAGTTGCGACGTTGTTTTGACGAAGGCAGTTGTTCAGCGCGACCGCTCAGGCGATGCTGGATGCAATTGCAGGATGGACTGGTGCATAAAGGGCTGATTGGGCCTGAAGCCAGCGGCTACATACTTTCGGGCGTTGCAAGGTGCCAGTATCGGATGAAGCACTTTCTCCTGATTCCCTCGGATCAACATCGCTGGTAGAGGCAGGAAGAACGGTCCGACCGGTCGGAAGGGCTGACAATGCACCTGATGCACGCTCTTCAGGCGCGCGGGATCTACGGATAGGAGCACCACCCGTCGATGATTTTCGCCGAAGATCGTCGGAATGCCGCCGCGGCAGTCGACAAACTCATCAGAACGGGGAGCTCCTCACTGTAGGACAAGCAACACAAGTAGTCACGTAGCCACGGCTACATCAGCCACCTCGTCGAGGCGCGTAGACGACATGTGATGCAAAGTATCATGTGTAAGCTCACTTAGGCCAAGAAGTGTCATGTAGCACAAACAAGCCCGTCAAGACACACACACGCTTGTTGACTTGTGAACAACATCGCAACGACCTGCGTCGGTCAACTCAACAGAGCGCCCGACCACTGCAGTGCCCAGCGCCAATACCGACGACGTGAAGAACTCTTGCAGGCGAGCACAGAAGCCACTTGAGTCTACGTCAGGTGCAGGCGCTGCCAGTTTATCGCGTGCGGGATCGGCCCCACTGGTACGTCGTCCAAGTCTGTGTGCCAAAACCTATCTCGCCACCGTAGCCCATCTCGATGGTATTCCATTCCTTCTAGGCGACCACCCACTCTCAACTTGCAAATACACCTTTGTCATCGTGTACATGGTTCCATTCGGCCGCCCCTCGCGTGTTTGTTGTTAATGTTGGGCCGGCACATGTGGATCGATCCCCCGCCCTTGAATCTCGCGCGCCAACCGGTGAAACTCGGCCCTCTCCTCGAACAACTCGTGCTTCACGCGTTCTTCCAAGAATCGCGCGTACGCATTGAGTTTTTGATCGATATCGTTCCACTGCGCCAGGCGCGGCCCGAATGTCGTGCTTTCTTCAAGTGCCAGATACCGGTCTTGCGTCCGCAACCCAAACCAGGTCATGCCCTGCCGAATCACTGCATGCGTGTCGCCCACAGGCTCCACTCGCACCCTACAGATCCACGTACGACGTTAGCTTGGCATATACCCCAGACAGATTCGCACCATTGTGTCCAATTGCGGCGGACGCCCGTGACCGGGTGCTTGTCATCCTCCGATATGATGTGGACGACGATCGTGTATCGATCGAGTTCGTGGAATTCGCGCATGAGAGTGTTCTCAAAGTATTCGTTGGGCCCCACGGCCGCCTTGTACCGGAGGTATGTCATGTCTGGCATCGTGGGATCAAGTTCCTACCGCCGCTATGTTGAGACGATCCGTCCATGGAGGAGCCGACGGTCTGTACCTCGATCGACCCGGGAAACTGGAGGATCATCGTCCGCATGCATTGCACTGCCACATGATACGGCACGGGCTCGACGCGCTGCGCTGCGTGAGAGATCACGTGCGTATCGTCAAGGGGCTCGGCCATGACCGAGAAGTACGGGTCGTGGGTCGCAGGAAAGTGGCAGTGGTCGACTGCGTGCTGCAAGTTGTGGAAGAGGTGCTTCGTGATCCAGTCGAATCCGAGGTGCCGCGCCGACTCGGACTTGGGCAGCGATGTATACCGCAAGCTAAAGTGTTGCTTTTCCACGGGCGACCGCGGAATCGACGGCGCCTGGGTCATCGTGGCAACCCACCGACCCATATCGATTGCGAGGTTCTCGACCTGGAAGAGGTCCCCACGCAGCATGCGGTTGGACTCGAACGACTCGGCGGTTTCCCGTCCCAGCTCAATCGCAATGTCTTTCCATGGCAGCATACTCTGCTTGAAGTACTTGAGCTTGCTCGCCTTGGCCATCAAGACCTGCACGATGTTCCGCAACCGCTTGACCTCGTCCACCTTCTTATTCTGCTTTCTTCGATCATATAGTCGCCGTCTCGCCTTCTTATCTACAACATGCCATATTACATCGGCACCAGCGCCACCGCCATCCCTGCGCCGTACCCATTTCCTCGTACGTGACTTCCATCACGTCCTCGACAACTGAATTCCATGCGACAATACAACGAACCCCGGTGGGCTTAATTTGGATAGCTCGGACCATCCGCATAAAATGTCTCATCAACCGGATGTTCGGTGCAGCATCAAGACTGAGATCGACGTGTGCTGGGCCGATGGCGCGCCACCTGTGCGCACCCACCCTGCAGATGACGGGATGCACCCCGCGAGGAGTTGAAGGCATGGTTATAAAGGACGTGGCTTGCATGCCCCACACCGCATGAATCCATGCGCACGTGGGAAGGACAGTCAGATTTCCTCACGTCTGAACGACAGACCATGATGCGCCGCAAACCTGGGGCTTCCTTAAGTGCCTCAATGCATGCATGCACGTCAGCAGATGGAAGTGTTTCAGCGTTGATAAGCGAGCAACCCGACGTGAAGTCCACAGGTTACTTGTCTCTCAACCTGGCCATTCTGCAAAAGTGACGCCTTCCACCGGTGGTTTGTGGAGATCAGCCACACGCCCTCTCTTCACGCCACTTTCGCCCCACATTTTAATTAAGACAGCTCCTCGATTTCGACCGCCGGATCGTCGGGAGTACTGGGAGGAGCCATCATGCATGTTGCGTCGCTCGGTGGTTTGGAGTCGTGGAGACCGGCTAGACGCACGCGCATCATGTGGAGGAGCATCTTTTGATCTTCCAGCGACGTTTGCACATGTTGGAGCAGTTCCATGGCTTCCGTAGTCGTTGAAGGTGCTTCCGACGGCGTGTCGTCCATCCATCGATCCATGGCTTCGGTGGCGGCAGTCGGCGTTTGGTCACAACGGAACCGCGGCGTCAAGTGTTGCGCCAAACGGTCCGGCGACGATTTCGACTGGGACGACGGCGCGCGGGCGATCGAGACGCCCATTTCAACGTATTGTGGTTTCAAATTCAATGGCTCGAACGACTTGTCCACTGTCGATCGATCACCCAAATCCAACATGTCCATGCCACGACCACCGCCTAGGTGGCATCAACATGTGCGTGGAAGCCTTGGTGGTGAGGTGTACCTTGCGAAGATGCCGACGAGAGCACACGGGGCGGGGGCGTTGCCGACCGAGCCAATTGTGCGTCGATCGAGCACGCTTTGCAGAAGCACAACTTCATCACAGGACTCACAGACTTGACATGCAATGCGCGATACACGAGCACTCGGCATGGCTTGCACATGCCCTGTACACCACGACTCGTGAGATATTCTGGCCACGGCACACGTCATGGAAGACCGCCGTCGACACAACAGGGAGCATGCGAAAGGGATCCAGGCCTCGCCATCAAGAGAGCTTGGCATCACGTACATGGCCGCACGCTGCGCAGTAAGTGACCGACCGGAACGGGCCAAACTTGGACTCGCATGTGGTGCATTTTCCATTTTTGCTGCCATGATCAACGTATGTGACACGGTCCAGTAGATAGAACGCGCTTACATTTTGGCCACGATCGGCATGGCGCTGCCATTCGTGTTGATGAGGGAGTTGTCGAGGAGGCGGCGCTTCTGTACGAGCTGGGGAAGGTGCGGATCGAGGAGTAGTTCGTGCAGTAACATCTTCTTGACGAGGTAGTTTGGGACTTTGCCGACGTCGCCGAGGTAGTACCGCGACACAAATTCGAGTCGCCCTGGTTCGACTTCCGTGAACATATGCATGAGTGTAAACGTGAACCGCACGACCTCTGGCACGGCCGGAAACGCGGCGAAGTCTTTCGAGCATTGAAGGAGTAGCACGTGGCGCTGCCCGTCGAGGTCCATGAACGTGGCCGAGTACTCGAGGTACGTTGCATCTCGTGGTTCAAACAGCGTCGTTCCAGGCAAGTACATCTTCTTGTACTTGGCGCCGAGCCACAAGAACGGGTCCTTGGTCCGTGTCAGCGACTTGTTCACGATCTTGCCTTCCAGGTAGTCTGCCCCATAATGCAGCGCCAGGAACGTGCGGTGATCGTTCGAAGACGCGTTGTACAGGGCGTATGCCAACGCGTCCATCGAGAGCGCCACAGTGCCCGTTGCAGTGAGTTCACCAAACCCAGCGCCTTCCACCATGCGCTGGTACACGCGCGTGTTCCCGTCTGAGTGAAACAAAGACAGTTCCTCGTCGCCCGCGCCAAACCGCGTCAGCTCGCGCACGGCCTGCTTCGCTTTCGCTTGCATGAACCGGTAGTCGTTCACGTCAACGACGACCCCCACCACATCCCGCTTCATCGCGACTTCAATTCCCAGATCAGTGAATTGCCGCGACTGTTTGTACCGTAATTCAAAAGAATCGCACGCCCACGTAAGTGGGTGCTCGACAACCGCGGATGTGCCGGGGCGGCTGAACCAGTCCCAACGTGTGCACAGTTTTATCGCGCACAGAGCGATACACGCTGTAGTGCAGATCTTCCGTCGTGCGGCGAACCGCGCATGGGGCGCACATTCGCAACGAATCGTCGTCCGTCGTCGTCGTCGCGGCGCCATGTTCATGTGGGCAACAGTAATGCAACAATCCAGGTCTGGTCAAAATATCGTGCAACGTCCAAAGTGATATTCCGTTTTCAAAAATCCGATCAATTCTTTTTTCGTGTTTCTTGCTTTGATCCCAATACGAGACGCGCATTGTCCACCACAATGTTGGCACATCAGGAGAGATAGTTTGACCGGCATGGCCGTCGGTAGAAACACCAAATCCCACCTAGTTTGCACGTGGCTCGCACAGGATCCTTCCACCACCGGCCGGCACGATCCGCCATCGTCACAGGGTCCTCGCTGGGACAGTTCGGTTTGGGAGAACCGTCCCATATCATGATCGCACTTAACATGTCGTCGTACTTGACAGGCGACTCCTGTCAGGTCCATTTTCTCGGCGCATCTCCCCGAAAGACAGCATGCCGTCAACGACCCGCTCTACTTCATCGTCAACACGACCGAGACGTGGGAAAACGATACATGCACCATGGCACAAATCGCTAACGCGAGATTTGTCCCTGTCGCCGTGTGGTTGGAAGGACAGATGGATACTGGACAGGATATCCGGATGAGGTCCTGCTAAGTGCGCGGACGGTCGTCAGCTGGATCTGCGTCATGGAAATTCCTTACTAGCGACGTGTACGAGGATCTGGAGAGGAGCTGCGACGACTCAGAGCTGTCGACCATGCGCTTCACGGACAGGATGTGCGCATCCGTCTCATGCAGCTGATTCCAGTTGAGGTCTGTCGATGTGTGCAAGCCAACGACGTGCAGACACTCGTGCAAACACGACCGAGATCGAATGCGACTGGTCCACGCAAGGAACTACGCCATGTAACAACGGGACGTACAAGAACTCTACCCAACATGCGAACGCGATTCGAGCCGTTGCTGCATCTGCGATACCAGCGCCTTTTGCTGCTCGATCGACACTTGCAGCTGTGTGAATGCGGCCGCAGCACTGTCCAACGACGGATCCCGCGACGACAACGGGGTCGACGTCGACGTGAGGCTTGTGGCGGCCGACGACGAAGCCGACGCCGTCCCCTCTTTTGAGAACATGCCAGGCTTCACGATCGCATTGCACGTCGTCACGTACGTTTCAAACAGCTCGTCTTGGGTCGTTGTGCTGGTCAAGTTGCTGCCCTCGACATCGTTGCTCGTGAGGGAACTCTTGCCAAACTCGCCGCTGTTTCGGGATGCGGAAGCCGATGGCACGCGTCCTGTCTGCGCTTCAACAAAACACCGTTTGCAAAAGTCTTCTTTCGCGCATGCTGGAGGGGAGTTGGTTTTGATGGCACGCGGCACTGGCACCACACACTTTGCACACATGACCTACCACGCTCGCATGAGACCATATCCACAAGAAGAAATTGGCCACAAAATTGTTCCTATGAAGAGCGAATAATGCGTTGATCGGAGCTGAGCTCACCTCGCCACAATATGCGCAATTGTAGAGCGCTTTGAAGGTAAATGCACTCATTTTCGAGTTGCAAGCGATGCACGTTTTCCTACATGACGTTCAATATGCCGTCGTGGAGATATACCGTGGTACGAAATACGTACGCGCTGATCTTCCGCGGCCTCCTCGTTAGGTTGGCGTGAATCTTTTCGAGAAAGCGCTTGTACTGCACCGCTGTTGGCATCGTCTCGATGATGGAAGCATATCGAACGAGTTGACGATTGCACATCCAGGCGGGAATGATCCCGTTTGGATTCATGAAGCTACGGCTCACGCACTCCACGGACCCGTCGTCCAATTCTGTAAACAGAAAGAGCGCACGAAACTGCAGACGAACGACGTTGGGGGTTGGAGGGACGTTCTGGAGAAACTCGGAATCGCGTACGATGAAAAAGACGCGGTTGCCAGCGGCGTCGTGGGCCGTGCCAGAGTACTATGCACACAAGGTCATGCCAGGTCAACATGGATGCCTGCCTCCAGTACCTCGAAGAAAACTGTGTCGCGCACTTCGGCAAGGCCGCTGCTAGGGATGGACAGCCGCTTGTACTTGACTCCAAAGTAAAGGAATGGGTCGTCGTTCGTTTTCTTGTGTACATTTGTCAACACCGCAGCATCGTGGAAGTTGTGCTCGTAAAAGATGGCCTGGTCCGACTTGAACTGCTCTGTCGTGTCCGAGTACGAGAGGTAGCTAAAGTCCTCCAACGACATATCGGTGGTGCGGCCGATGGTCAAACATTCCTTCAGTGACGGGTGTGCTGCGCGGCGGGTATACACGCGAGAATTCGGTTTGCTCGTCACGAGCTTGTACCCGTCATGGAGGGCGTCGACGTCGCGCGTCGCGACAGTGCTGCGGGCGAGAAAATCCTTCACGACGAGGCCCATGGAAGCCTTGATGGCCATGCAATCCCCGAGACCAAGCTCGTACCCTTGGAGCCCTTGCATGTTGTCACACGACCAATACAAGTATATATCGCGATGTGCTCGGAACGGCGGTTCTCTTCTTGCGACCAGATTGGAGGCGGCTTGGAGCCGGGAACACGGGGCACGTGGGTGTGGGTGGGAATTCGAATACACGCACCTTCCGGATACATACCCAATCCCACGGCGCTCAAACCCCAATATCCGAACACATTGCGAATTCACTGCGTATTTGCTAGGCGCATACGCACTACTATCGCACGTTGGTGCTCGTTCAAGAGCGTGGGATGCCAAACTTCGACAGCAAACCGAAGAACCAGGCGACTCACCTGAGAAAAATACTGCGGGGGCCAGTCGCCTTGGCCACTCGGCGCACGTCGGGCGCGCCAAGCCCACAGTGACGTCGCCCCACTCGCACCAAGTACGGTCCATCTTGACACTTGTACGGTACCCTGGCGACGTGAGCAACTGACTTGTCCATTCGAGGTCGCCGCACGAATCGTGTCGTCTCACCCGGAGCGACTGGATAGCGCCGTGTTTCATTCAACGTACGTGGGGGACGTCCACGGACGCAATTCGAGATACGGCCTCGTGGAGCGAAAGCCAGGGCGACTCCTCAAGTACCAGCGTCGCCAGCTCGACATGCCAACGAGCGCAGGGAGCACATGCACACACGCTGTTGTATAGGTGCATGTCCACTTTGCTAGCTCGTTGCGCGGGGGTCACCTCAACACGTTTGCACTTCAGTCACATATGGCCCGATTTCGGCACGCATGGCACGCCGTGTGGAAGGAATTCTCTCAAATCTAATGTTTTATCAAGTTCGGAAGGTGATTTCTGAACTTCGTCGAAGTTGCCACGCCTCTGGTTCGGGTAGTCGTCCCCACCGTGACGCTATTTCGTATGGCATGGAGGGACCTCGCATCCGCCACAGCAGGGACGAGCGTAAATCCAAACCAAATGTCTACACCGAGAAGGTGAATTCGTCATTTTGCGGACGACCAGGGCGATTCACGTGCGCGGGCGCCTTTCTGACGGACATGTGTACTGTCTGTCGCTCATGTGCATGTCGGTGGTGGATTCCAGAATGTATGTATCCTCGCGGTTGAAAATAATTGTAAAAATTGAAACAATTTTTGGAAAATTTCCATTTTGAGTAAGCAAGAACAACCACACTAAATACACAGGTGGTCCTACCAAAAAAACGTCGAAAAAAACGTCAACATTGCCAATCCGTGATGACGAACCACCACATGCTCGAGAAACACGGACAGATGCGGGGACGCTTCTGCTGAGGTAGGACGCGCGATGGCCGGCTCACTTCAGAGCAGTCCTGGCTCGAGCGTGTGTGGATGTGGCACCGCTCGTTCTCAAAGATGCATTCCCGGGGTTGGGTGCAAGATCGCAGCGAAAGATGATGCACGAGATGGAGGATCTTCCAATCGATAAGTTAACTTCGCAACGGGGGAATCATGGACAGAGTCGCTTGCTTGGACGTTGGTGTTTTGTACCCACGGCGCGAGTTCGGCAGTGACAAGAGAGATCGCGACGTCGGTGGGGTCGGTTCCGATTCTTTGGGGAAGTGGCGCGATGTCAGCAAGTACGTGCCTAGACCTGCCTTGCCATCAACGCACGTCGATCCATTCGACTTTCACAACGAACGTACCACCCATGCTTGATAACGATGTCATAGAGGACGATGTGGGGCCGCGAACGTGCAGGTAGCACGTCTTGCAGTACTCTTCCTTGACAATGCACAAATTCATGTGGAAGAGTTGCTCCTTGGGCCGCGGAATGAAGATGGCGCATTTGCCGCAGATGACCTGACCGGGCAACGTCAGAATGTACCATGCGCTGTCAACGACGACAGTACCTCGCCACACGATCGGCAGTAGCATCGCGTCGTGAGGGCCCAAAACGACCGCTCACAGGACCCACAAGCCCTCCTACAGTCACGTCACGTCAGTGCGAGATTCCCACGTCATGAACTGGGTATGAATGATTACTGGTTGACAGGGAAGAAGGTCGTGCAGTTCTTGGACATGTCGAGCATGCGCTTGAAGTGGATGAGCTGGGCATATCGCTCGACCATTGTGTTCATGCGAAGTTGAGACGGCTTAAACAAGAACGCCGGCACGGACCTGAACGGACGAGCTCATTAGCATGCCGAGAGAACCGCGATGTGTACCCGTATGGATTCATGTAAGAAAAATGAACGTGCTCGATGGTACCGTTCGGGCACTCGGTGTGGAGACTGAGGGATTTGACGCGGCCACGAATGGCATCGGGAACGAGCGGGACAGAGCGCAGGGTCAACGATTCACGCATCACATACAACACGGTATGGCCGTCCATGTTGACAGTTGTTCCTGAAATCTACCAAGAAAACGCATGTGAGCAGGACACGCACGTGAGCAAGGAATGCGACGACACAGACCAACCTCGACGTAGCACACGTCGCGGGGATCGACAAAACGGTACGACGACAGCGCCAACTTGGTGTACTTGAGTCCATACCACTGAAAGGGATCTTCTTCTGTCGGGGAGAGGATCGTGCTAAAGACACACCCGTCGAGAAACGCGTCGTCGTGGAATAACGTTTGCTGTATCCGATGCTCTTCCGTCGTTTGTGCCAAGAGGAGATACATGAGGTTCTCAAACGTGAGATGATGCTGGGTGTAGCTAACAGACATGGTCTCTTCGCCGCCAGACGGCGATTTCCGCGTGTACACGCGGACGCCGTGGTGTTGCTCGGTCAAGCGGTACCCTTCTTGCTGCGTCGCATGAACAAGTCGCATCGCCGGTGTCGTGAGGATGGATGTCTGAACCTGCTTCATCAGAGCTCGATGGATGCCTTCCTCGTCCTCGGTCGACATGGTCACGCGGTGGTGCTGCATGGTCAACGGCGGCGGCGCAGATTGACGAAATGCCGGCTGCATCACCGATTTTGGCGTCACGTGCGTCAGATCTGAAACATTTTCGATTGGATGCGTTTTATACTAAAAACCGTCTATATTCCTGCTAACAAAAAGAGATCGATGCATATATCAGCACAAGGAGAAATAGATTCGCTCCGAGCGTCCGTGCCACAGCTCTTATAGCGTGCGATGCCCACTGCTTGCGCAGAAGAACTGGCTAACGCGCATGGAAGGGTCGATGGGCGGCGGCTGAGCTATGGGTAATCGATTCGTCGCGGACCGCAGTACCAGATGGATCTTGCACCCATGTGCGAAACTCCATCTCAGAAAGGGACATGTGGTCCAGCAATTGTGGTACATGGGAGGTCAAGGAACCCCCGTTCACCCGGCGCACACTACCCAATGCAGCTACTACGCTCGGTTCCATCATCCACTGGGGTGTGGGCATCGTGAATCGCCACCCCCGCTGCACGGCAGGATTCGAAGGGAGTCGGTTTTTCTGTTTAAACGTATCTCGCCTTCTTGCGCACTTCGCGGGGGTGTCGCGAAATTGTACTGTAGTGGCCTGCATGGGAGGCGAGCCGACTGGGTCGCGTCTCGACGACGTAACACCGGCAAGTCATCCAGACGGGCGCGGCGGCAGCGAGAAAGCCGCGTCCGGTGGGACCATGGCCACGGCCGTCAGAACGAACAATACACGTGAGCAACACCCAAGCGCTTTCAGGAGGCGTAGGTGTGTGCATCCATCGATCCGTCAAACGGACAACCGTGCACGACTGAACTCTGGCCGCGAGAAACTTGTTCCCCTATCACGAGAAACCACCCAAGCTCCGTCGCGGTGCAGGGACCCAGTGCACGATCGGGACCACACTACGTTGCATGATCAGGGGGACTTCATGATATGGCGACCACCAGACGTAGGAGCGGCACATCTTTCCCGACTGGTACCCGAGCAGTCTGTGCATGCTGCCATCGCCAACAACGACTCATCGACTCTTGTTCGACGGCTTCTATCTAGCCAAAGTGCACCACCGTGTGGAACTCTCCGTTTTCGCCCATGACATCAACAGTTGCAGGGACAAGGGTCGGGTCGTACGTGTCGCCTTCTTGGATCGACGGCGGCATCCGATCGCGGTCCACGGCCGAGTATCGCACAGTCGCGTTGTATTTGTCACAGAGTGTACCGAGTCGGGGCAAGAGATCGGAGTGCATGTCCCGCCGCCACAACGGACTCCGAATTTCATATTCTGGGAACGCCGCGACGCGCCAGTCGTGGACATCTTGCAGATGCAGATCCCCCACGACGAGGGCTTTGATCTGGCGGATATGAGGCATGCGAACGCGGGGGATTTCGCGGAGCGCGTCGTCGACGAGCTCCTTGTAGTTGCTTCCCGTCGGGATCTAAACATGGTGGGGAGAGACATCAGGTGCAGCTGCGGATATCTCCAAGTGGCGCAGACCAGGTGTACCAGACACTGCCACACGGACAAATGAACATCGACATGCTCGCACATACCGCCACGAGGAAGAGCGGGAGGTTCATCGCGTTCGCCTGGGCCACGACCGTGCGGGTGTCAATGTTCTGCACCGGGACGACCTCTTCATTCGGGTTGAATGTGGTCAACAGCACGATGTCCTCGCGTGCGCTGTTCAGTGCTTCGATCGTGTCGACCAAGGCCAACAACGAGTCCTTGCCTCCACTCCAAAACACAACGACGGCATCGCGCAATTCGCCGTGGACGGGCTTCGGGTTGCGGTAGCCGAGGCAGCCCGTTGCCGATGGCTTGGGCGCCCGCAGAAACACCGACGACGTCAACGTGTTCTTCGTCTTGATCAAGTGCAATTGCTCAAGAGGAACGTTCGCGTGGCCGTACGGGCAGTGGCGGCACCGATTGCCGCAGCACGCTTGCCGATCCATCAAGTACTTGGCCGTAAAGACGCCGTAGCCGGTCGCAGGGTCATTGTACCGAGCTTCGTTGGCCGCACACGCGGCTGCGTGAGCTGCAAAGATTGCGGCCTCGATCGCAGACATCTCGGGGGGGGCACCGGCGTCCAGTGAGTCGAACGCTTCCACCGGAAATCCCTCGATCGAGTCGTACGCAGCGGGATTTGCCACCACCACGCCGAGCCACTCCATCGCGTCGAGAAGGCGATTCGTCGGGCGGTTAAACATTTGATTGCCGTCGACAACGTAGACGTGTCCTACAGGCACACGGGACGTGGGAGCGTCAAGACGGGAAGGGAATCATTGGGTGGAACGAAGTCGATCCGGTGTCGAATGATGCAAACCTGCTTTCACGGCGGGCGAGGCGCGCCACCACGATGGAAAAGGCTTGGAGCGAAGCTCCTTGGCCGAGGTCGCGCGATCGAGTCCACACAGCGCCACCACAATCAAGTCCGGTGGCTCGAGAACGGAGGGGTCTGCGATACGCCCCGTCGACACGGGTGACTTCCCACCGACCAACGCAACCATTTCATCGGCCCACCCCTTGGCGAGGAACAGCGGTTCCATCCATTCGATGATGTAGACGATCGGACGACGTGCCGACGACGGAGCTTTGGTCAAGGAGGTCTGGCGAGCTCGGTTGAACGCCACGACGGCCTCCGCGGCGTCGTCCAAGTGAAGTGCCTTGCCTAAGAGACGCACAGAGTCCTCGAGGGCGTTGGTCAGCGTTCGACTGTTGATGAGGAGGATTTCAGTGGTGGCATTCGACGCCATCGCACACGACACGCTCGGCCGGTCGATCGAGCACACATTGCACACATCTTGGACCTAAAGACGGCATGTCGGCTCAAGATGAAGGCAAATACACTCGTACGAGAATGAGATCGGGCGCAAGTTGCGTGAGAAGGTCGGCGTCGATCTCATACAGCGAGCCGTCCGACTGCAGCAGGTTTAGCACTTGGTTGTGCGTGTCCTCGCAAGACGTAAATGTTGTCCGTGGCTTGGTGAGTACAGGAATGGACGCGTAGGATGGGGGAAAGTCGCATTCATGTGACCGCCCGACCAACTCCGGCAACGTCGTGTGCCCTAGGCGAGCTGCCGCAGAGACAAGTGCTGCGAAATGCTCCGTCGCGGAAGGAAGCAATGACACCACACGACGCGGCGCTGCCTGATGCGACGAGGGGATAGAAGAGCCCATAGGTTTAGGAACGACTTGAAGTTTTAACGACGAATGAATCGATCGCCGACCAAGGACACCGCTCCACCGGCCCAGCATGCACTGGAGTTCGAGCTTGAAGCATCGCTATCTCTCTTCGGATTGGCTGTGCCATTCTGTGTCCACTATCAAAAAGAATATGCCACTGGACTGTTATATTGATAAGGACATACACAGTTCATGTTTATTTAGAGTATCATTGATAAAGGACACTACCATATAATATTTTGCAGTGATAATATGATTATGGAGATAATAGGTACTCTTCCGAGAAGTACATTACGGGTAATACCATCATGTGATTGGAAGAAACAAAGTGCAGATACGACAGACCCCGTCAGCACTGAACAACGGTATGGCAACTGCCGACGAAGGCAGCGGCCGTGCAGGCGTCAAGCGACCGGAGCTGCAGGCGCTTAGTTTGGAAGAACGCGTGAGCTTCTTCTACTGCTCGTCCGTACAAGATTTCATGGGAGTCACAATCAATCCGTCGGAGTTCCTGATAGCCCCAGACGATGTGGCGTACTACCTCCAGCTCCTCGAGAGTCCCGACCGCGAACAGTGGCTTGCCGCCGAAGCTGTGCTCATTCCGTTCTCGCAAGGCCGGGCTGTTCCTGACGCAAATCAACACCGTCTCATCGTTGACTTCGACACAGCGTGCATCCACAACAAGCATCTCATGGATGCCGGTGCGTTACCCATATACACGCAGCACCTCGTCCGCGCCATGGCGTCGCTCAAAGGACTCAACTTTCAGAACATGGAGCTCGAGCTGGGCAAGCTCAATCGCGCCATCACGATGCTGTACTTGGTAGTGACTCTCAGTCCGGCATCGTCTCGGTCGTCGGTGCAACGAGCCTTGGTCGACGTTGGGTTCTTCGCCCCTCAGCAGGTACTGTCGTCCCGTCATCATCTCCCCCGCCATCCAAACTCACCAGGGGATTGCAGCTTCTTGTGGACGTCTTGGACTGCTTGCAAACCCATCACACGGTCCCTGGATTTCCAATCAAACGCATGATGTTGCTCGTGTACGTGTGGACCACGACGATTCTCGGCGACTTGAACGAACTCGATCGTCTCAAAGCCGCCAGGCGCCTCCACCACAACCTTGGTACGCTCACATGATGACGTTATTGACTGGGGGAGGCCATTGTCTCTGACGAGTCATCGTGACGTTGTTGCATGCTTGCGTAGCTGTGTCGTGCTGATGCTTACATGCCTTGCGCGTGTGTGCTGTGCCTTGGACCAGTTTAGTTGATTTGGATTGTCATCGTGACATATCTCAATCGCCCGCGTAGCGTTGGACGACAGTTCCAGGTGGCAATGCAAAAGCATTAAGAAGCCATCGGTGGTCCAGCTCGGTGACCCAGCCACAGATCCAATGTACCCCGTCCGGGCAAAGGCGCAGGCAACCAGGGAAGCCATCCATGCCAAATACATGCACAAACCCCACCACGACCTCCCGCCAGTCCCGCCAACATCCACCGACTCGTCTCTTGAATACTCGAACGAAGCCGCCCCATTGAGTGACGATGAAGCGTGGAGCACACGCGTCGAGTCGCTGTACAAATTGGTGTTGGTGCCAAAATGGAGAGAGTACATGGGTCTCTTTTCTGCCCTGATCACGATGATGGCGGCTGGGAACGTCATGGACAAGCGAGGGTTCTTCTGCAAGCGCAGCTTCACCGAGGATGCAGGCGGCAGCTGCGCCAACTTGAATACTGCCTCGAACAACAACTTGAACCCCGACGAGCAATTGTATTGGAACTGGATGAATCGGGAAAAAGCGATTGTAGGTTGCAGGGTTGGCGGTGTGCATGGGTTTCTCACCGTTGCAATAGGTGCTCGACGTGACGGCGCTCGTAATCTTGAATCTCCTCAAACACGTACGATCGTCGCACGTGCTCAAGGGGGAACTCCTCGCCCAGGGACTCGTCGAAGGCGCATTGCTTCCATCAGCCACGGTACCCAGCCCCCTCACCAACAAGCAAGTTGCTCACAAACTGGTAGAAATTTCTCAATCGAGACACTGCCACGTACGTGCAAGTGCGTCCCGAAGATCTATCGCACCAACGCGTCGAGTTCCGCCCTCCGATGGGCCTCCAAAAAGCCGTTGCACTGCTCGAAGACCCTAGCGTCGAGTACGCTCTTCCACCGTTGCGCACGGTCACGTCCCTTTTGCGGATTGTCCAGCGGCTGACCAAGCGAAAGCCATCGCTCATTCGCGCTACACTCTGCCGCACTCAATCCCTGGTATGCCGTTGTGTGTGGCGTCCACAGCCATGCACACCCACCGCTCCTTGTGCACTTAGGTGTGGCTCAAACGCGTCCTGAGTCTGCGCGACCCCACCAGTCGGTTGTACGCCCTCAAGCTCGTCAAGTCCCAAGGGCGGTACTTAGGCCATCAGGTACGCGCGCTCCCATGCTGCGTTTGCGATTGACAAGTTTTGTGCAGTGGATGCGCAAGTTTACTTGCGTCCATCTGCTCACTGAAGTTTATCTACACGTGCGCCCGGAACTCGAGGACGACTGGCTCAAGTCCGACGACGACGAGACGAGTCCTCTGGCCAAGGCGTCGGAAGCGCTGCTCCAAGGGGAAGTCCAGGCCTTCCACCACAAATGGTATTGGTCGACTCTGCCAACCAAGCCCAATGCAGCGACAACCGCGTCCACCGTGAGCCTCGCCGTGCAAGGATTGATGGATCTCGACCAAGACGCGCTCGACGTGGACGGCGGAAGCCTGCGCAAGCTTGTGGCCGAACTCAAGTTGGACCCGTCCATGTGTGCGCAGTACGAACAGTGGCTTGATGCGAAAAACTTGAAAGGGGTCGCCAGTACTGGCGCGAAACCGTGTATGGATTGGCCGATTGAGTTTCATTAACACGATTCGCGCGATTCGCTCGGCCGCCTCTAACTACTAACGCCTAACTACTGGGTTCTAACCTACTTTTTTGTCTCGTTTTTGAGTTTCGTCAGTTGGTTTGATCATCCGTCGCGGTCGCTTTTGAGATGATGCAGCAACATCATCGTCGAATACTTTGCCCGCCGAAACGTGTCAAACTGGTAGTGGTTCTCTTCGCACAGCTTGAGCAACTCGGATCGGTGGTTCACGAATGGACACGAAATTTCGCCCGCGTCGTCTGCGATCGGATGCCCGTTGCTCGCGTTTGTGGCGCTTGCCCACGTCTCCAATGGCACAAACACGCGGCGTTGCCCTTGGACGCCAGACGCGTCGTTCAACGCGGCCAACTGCGTGTGGCACATGTCGCACCACACCAGATTGTTGCACAGCTCGGTCGAGTCTTGTTTCCAGTACGCCACGTTAACAACAAGCTGACGGCATTGAACGCATGTGGGTTGCAGCGGGATTACAAACAGTGAGTCCTTCGCCAACGCAACGGACGCAGCCACTTCGACACGAATGACATCATCCGACTTGACAAGAGGCTGTGGCATTGGTGGGTCCTCTTCCTTGACGGGGTCCTGGGACTTCTTGCGGCGCGTCTTGCGTGGCTTAATGCCGACAATTCGATCGGCTTCAGCGACCCAGTAGTCCCCTTCAAAATACGGCGGCAGTGTCGGCAGCAACTCCGTCGCCGACGATGCGCTGAAATGGGTTGACCAAAGCGTATCGTGGCCAAAAGCGACTTGTTTCCGCTTTGCCGACGCAATTATCGACCTATACCAGAGCAAGAGGCGATCCTTGTTTGGATTCCGCTGGTATGTGGGGTGGCACCAATAGATGAAGTCTCCGCCGCGAGTCGTCGGACACGCCCAAATGTGCGCGTGAGTGAAGCCCCGCAGCTTGCAAAACGCCAAGTACGCAATCACGAGCTGTTGGTACACAGAGGATCGGGCATGCCGCGGCCGAAAGTAACCCAGAGAGTCGAGGTAGGCGATGTATGTGCGCTTGGCGTTCGACGGAATACCACAATTGTCTTCATACTCTTGGACATACATGGAGAACAGACACACTTCGATGCCGTGGATCTTCTGGAACACTAAAATCGTCTTCGACGTGTACGTGACGTGAGATGGATACATCGACTTGTCGACGGCAACAAAGTGCTCCTGCACCCGAGAACTGATCGGCGCCGTGATGTGAATTGAGGCGGCAAGCTTGACTCGGATGGATGTAGCAGCATTTGGTTCGCCCAAAGAAATCAAGTGATCGCGGATCCATGTCTCCATGAATATACCTAAATGCGAGGTCGAAACGTCGTCATGATCTTTTGGAAATTGTGGCTTGCGTTGCTTCTTCACAACGGGACTGTGGGTGCTCATGTCATCGTGCTTGCTTCGCTTCGCGGAAATTTCCAACTCATTCGAACTGACGGTGCATGGGGACAGAGGAGGCAATGGAGACGTCGATGATTTTGCACTGCTTGTGTCCAAGTTGTTCAGCCGGCACAGTGGGCAAGTATACGGCGTGTCGTCATCGGCATCCACTGTCGATGCATTGAACAGTGCACAGATTTGATGAACCCATCCAGAGCAAGAATCACACTGAACCCAGGGTTCCGTGAGCTCATCTTGGAACTTTGCTTTGACAAGGTCATTCTTGCCAATCCGGCGATCTCCGATGACAACTTCCTTGAGTTTTGGAACGCATTTCGTACACCAATTCAGCTGACGGTCAACAGTCGTAAAGTACGCGGCGTGACGTCGCAATCGCTGACCGCACTTGCCGACACACATCACCAGCGGAGGTTCGAAGTTGATACACTTTTCGTTGCATAATCCGCAAACATGGGATTGGCAATGGGGGCACGAATGCGCGTTCCGTTTCACAAGTCGATCGGCTTGTTTTCGCTGATATGTGGCGTATTCGCGCTCGAATTCCTTGAGTAGAATCACAGCTGCATCGTGGACTACGTGGCCAGGAGGATTGAACAGCATTGCATTCTGAAAGACGAGGCGAATGTCTTGAGCGGCGTCGTCTGCATTCGCGTACTCCAAGGAACCTAGTTGCTGCTTGATCGTGCCCAGATCCATGGGTTTCTTGATCACGTCATAGTACGTTGGGCATGCCAATCTCACGACGTCCACGGGAGAGTTGAAGAAGGATTGGTTGATGCGATGGATCATCAACCGAGTGACTAAACCTAGCATAGGCACCGCCATTTGTTCTCGTTGCAAGTCTTGGAGATGCTGACGCAGCTGCGGTGCTGAAGCAGTATCTAACGGCGAGAAGGTTGGCGCTGGACACGTCGTGGTGACGTCCACTGGCGGGGCAACCGACAGCTTGCCCATTTCCCATTCACAGTCGACGTCTATAGGACTTGAATCTCCTTCAAAGCACGACGGTCGCGGTCTCTTCATGGGGCTCATGTGGTATGTGTTTGTTGGTCGAGGTTACGAATTCGAAGTGATGGGTAGGTGGTGCTTGACGACCTCCACTACAAACAGCACTCAAGATAAACAACCATCCTTCTCACATTACGTTAGATGCACGCACGCATGCATGCACGTTGCTGTCCTACGACATGCAGCCCTTTCGCACGGAATCGTGGCCATCCTCGTACCTCAGATGGTGGGGTGATGTGTGGGGTGCGCGCCAAAGATTCAAATTTGCGCGCTATCCGTACACACCTCACAACGGCGAGGCTAAATCCAAAATGACCGCAAAACTCCCCGCCCATCACTTGTACTTGATTTCACTATACAATACAACTATCCAGTCCGTCGTTGGGAAAATCGAATCCCCGTTCGTTGTCTCGACCAATCGAATCACTCCACCGGCGCTGTTCTTTCTGGAACGTTGTCGCGGGTAGGGCAAAAAGATACAAAATTCAAATCAAAGCGAAGGGGAGGGAATTTCGCATCAAATGGCGAGCGTCCACCGCGCCAACTGTATAAATGCATATGACAACAGAATGGCATATACTGATGTGCTTGATGTCATCTGTAGACAATCACTTCGAGCCTTTGAAATATTATACTCGTTGAGAATGGATGCCACGATGCCGAGGGCGGGCGCGTGGTGAATGGCACGTCTTTGTTCTGGCCCGCACTCTGATTGGTGTATATTATACCTACTTTGGACCGGTTCAACCCAAGATCCATTTCACACCATATCGGTGGAGAATTGCCCACGTATTTCCCACGCGCCGGCGTTTGGACCAAGTGACGCCTTCGTTGATTGATTCAAATGGGCCGTTTCTATGGAATGGCGTGCACATAGCGGCAAAACATGACCACCCATCCGGCGCTTCGTTCTTGCGCCATGAAGGTCGATCCGACGGACATTGGGCGTGTCTTTGGCGACCGTCCATCGCGAGCAACTGCCCACAGGAACGCACACCAGGAGACATTCCCGTTCACTCGACCACGAAACGGCGGAGATTGATGGAAATTTGGTACTTCATCCTGCCCAATCCCCCGACGCGATCGGAAATGTGACGTTGCGCATGAGGGAAACTGAATGCAATGTTGCTCTCCAGGGCTCGGAGTCAAGAAATACACCACGACACGAACCGAAGACAGAACCATAATTCGGGTTACCCGCGCCAGCAAGAGCAACGTGAACAGTGTGGAATGGTTGAGTAGTCGCCGTGAATGTTAAGAAGAACCCAAATCACATCGCCAACGGGGCAACACTATACGACGGATATCCTTCCAATATTCCCCCAAACGTTCTGAGGTGATCATCAGAACTGAGCGTTTATTGGTCAAAATCTCAGATTTTTTAGGAGAAGCTACTACTTACAAGTACTTTTAGTACATTCAGTAGTAGTTAATCCTTCTAGTATATCACTGCTAGTTGCGGCGATGGTTCCGCAAACAAGAGTGGATAGCCTCTCGGGGAATTTCTTCGCACGAGGCAATGATTCGCTTGACCATAGCGAGCCTCATCTCCGATGCAGAAGTAACAGGCTTTTACGGTGCCAATTGAAGTGCGGCATGTTCTTCAGCGGGCACATGACACTAATTTCGAAAAATGAAAGTTGAAGCTTGTATTGTCCAGCATTATCATCACGCTGTTTTCAATTTGTCCTGACGTATGCGCAACTTCTCTCCACAATTATCTTGACATTTGAGCTTCATTATTTGGACAACATCGCCGAGCAGCATTTTCGCGGCTGTCACAACAAAAATCCATTATCTCACGAGTGTTAGCGCATATTGTTCGAGCGCTTCCTAAGGAGTCGCAGCAAGTGACAGCGGGTCCCACGCCTCTTGTGCCAAAGGCGACCTAACTGAAATGAAACCTGCTTCACTCACTTCGGTTGGCGATAGGATAAGTACCACGTACACTTTAGGATAAGTTTTTCTGTGTCCCAGTAATTTGAGATTGGTTTTGTTGGCGACAGCATTTTTCTTCAATTTTCCAGGTATTACTGGTTGGAGAAAGGAAAATTTGTCATCGATTGGCCAAATTTGGTTTTATTGTATCCTGAACACTGTAAAACCGCACCGCTAAAATACTACTCCGGAGTACTACGTAGCATATTCATAATCCTGTATTCTAGTTAGTCTAGTACATGGAGGATTTCCGTCGTTCCTTGTATGAATATCACGACTTTTCCGAGCAGGTGGAAACTCCATGTCCTGTCGCGATGGATAATGCGTTTCTGTAGAGCACAATGCTTTTCACATTCTGCACTTTTCGAAGCACATGCACATGTCATTTGTCGCTCTCGACGTTTGACGGGGGACAAAGCCCTTCATAATACATATTATTTGATCATGGAGGTTCTCATTGTTCGTGCGGGAACTGCATTTCCAACAATTGCGCGTCGCGATGGCGCCGCGAATGAGCCTGTTCCAACGGTTCCTCTACGTCACCCAGACAAGCCATCGTCGGTTTCATGCATGGGTAGAGGAAAACATGATAGGCCTGCCGAACCCTCCATTGACAGAAGAAGAACGCGAGCAAAAAGCGCGAGAACAATGCGTTGACCTGTGGACGTTGACTTGGGCTGACCACGTTCGATTCTTGCGAGAAGCATGGGCAGAATACAAGGAAACATTTGAAGATGACTACGAAGTGAGGCAAGCGGCCCGAGAAAAGGTCAAGCACCTCAAAGAGACCATGGAGGAGCAACGAGCCAAAGTCGACGAGCACTTGGAAACCCACCACCCCGAACTCAAGCAACACATTACCTCTTGGACGAGTGATATTCAGCGAGGAGTAGGTGAAACGGCAGCAAAAGTTCAAGAGCACGTCGAGGAGATGAAGGTCCAAGCACAGGAGGTTGACGTCGAGAGGTAGACCGATGAGTTTGACAGTCATCTCATATGTGGCATCCTAGAATTCCCGAACATGTGGGGGACGCCGTCAATGCGTTGAAGAATCGACCAGTTGTCGACGTCAAACGTGACATCGAGGAATGGGCTCTTGACAAACTCATGGTAGGCCGCTTTACCATGTTGGCGTTTGTCGAAGGTACTCAGGCTCCCCGCTATGCCTTGATTCATGGGGTCCACTGTGAGTTTAGGATACAAATCGGGCAAGGAAGAGGAATTAGCCCGTGAAACGCCGCTACTGAAAGAATTGGCCACGAAAGCGGCCGAGCCACACAAGGATTTCTTGGCCGCCAAACGAGACGAAATGATGCGAAAGTATACCGCCTTTGAAGAAAAGAGTGCAAAGCAGTCTCAATCCTCAGCCGACAGTCGATAAACAGTTACGCGAAGGCCTCTGTGGTAACCTCAGCAGTGATCATGTTTGTTAGGTCCTTAGAGTTTATTGTGATGCAATTTCGTGGGTCTGTGGCGCCATGACTCCTCTCATACGTGTCCCACGTCGACAGGAACACGGACAAGAAGAGCAATGAGCATGTTCACTGCCCGTGCGCTCAGGAAGGCTTGGACAGACACACTCACGCGGTTCTCGCCAACTACCTCGTCCTGTGCACTGACACTGCTACCACCATTGATGGACTCCTCCTTCCGCAAGATATATTTTTGACACCAGTACAATGGGTGCCTAACTAGCCCTGTCGATACGGCCAGCGCCGTGCATTCAATTGTCCCTGTGGGTTGGATCGTTCGGGTCATGCGCTTTCCACACATTCTCACGACACCTCATCAACTCGTATTATCCGGATATCCGGATGCAGGAGATGGTTTCGCAAGTTGGACACTTCGCGCACTTTTGAAACGGCCCAAGTTGTGAAGGGGCGGCACAAACATGGTGAAGCCCGCGGCACCGACGAAGCAAAAATCGCTAGCTGACGATGATCTGCTCAAGCTTGAGAAGATGGAGCTGTCGGACGACGAGGATGACTTTCAGTACACGAACGTCGACGTCATGGACGATGACGACGACGACGATGAGGCAGACTTTCAGACTGTGCTACGCAACCTGAACAAGGAAAAGGACGTGCCAGCGATTGAAAAGGCGCCGTCACCAGTGTTTAAGGGCCAGTGTGCAAGCTCAACGATTCCACCCAGGACGATAAACACACAAGTGCGACCCTCCGTTGTCGATGATTTCATTCGCAACTTTCTCATCAAGATCAGCATGCCACGCACATTGGACGTATTCAATACCGAATGGTATGAGCTCATGGCCAAGGGAAAATTGAAGGAAGAAGATATCGGAGTTGTTCCGGACATTTATTTACGCAACCAATCTCTTGACGACCAGGTGATGATATTCACGAGGTCACGACTCCGACCCCTCACGACAGATGCATGCACAGGTAAAGGCATTGCGAAAACAGCTCGACGAAACGAAAAAGATTACCGAAAAGGCAAAGGGTACGTGGGTGATGTCGATACAGTCCGCATTCTAGGCTCATCATGTCTTACAGGGACCTGGGACAAGTTTCGCCATCAGCGGGATGTCCACAAGATGCATCACCAGCGCGTCGTGCAAGAGAAGAATTCCCTCATGGACAAAATAAAAAAACTGCGGAAGAATATTGCCGCCTATGAGCCACTGCTGTCCGAGTTGCGCACCAAATACGAAGTTGCAATGAAGGAGAAAATGCTGATGCGACTCGAGCGGGATCGCTTCATGGCCAAAACTGAAGCTTTGGTATGACAACTCTCTTTCAAATAATCGCTTTGTCTTGTATTTCTCATGCGGTTCCATAACAGGAAGCGCAAGTTCGAGCGTTGGAGCTCAAAGACAGTAAGGGAAGCATGAGCAAATCGTCGCCTGCGAAATCTTCGGGAATCAAGAAGACCAAGAAAGGTGACACGAAATTGCCGACAGAAAACGCTTCCAACCCCAACACCGACAAAGTTTTCGATCCCGTGCAAATTAAGAGGCATGGCATCCCTCGTCGAATGCTCGGATGTGGCATAGAACATCTAACCTAACCTCGGATTATGTGCAGGGTCGAATTGGTCAAAGTGTTCCAAGGTCACCAAAATTCCATCGCGGCCGTGGCATTTCACCCCAAAAACCCTGTTCTGGCAACAGTGTCCGACGACGAAACGTGGAAATTGTGGTCCATTCCAACTTGCGAGCTCATCATGAGTGGCGAAGGCCACCGCGACTGGATAGCCGGCATTGAGTTTCATCCTCGCGGAACCCACATTGCGACTTCGTCCGGTGACAATACGATTAAAATTTGGGATTTTGTCAGCGCGTCATGCACTCTGACCCTACAAGACCATGCCCACCCGGTGTGGGAGAGTGCGTTCCACCACGAAGGCGATTTCCTTGCGTCAGCTTCGATGGACCACACGTGCAAGCTGTGGGACTTGAGTACTGGGAAATGCCGCAAAACGTTTCGCGGCCACGTCGACTCGGTGAACAGCGTTTGCTTTCAGCCGTACACGGTTAATATCTGTACGGGGTCTGGTGACAAGACTATCTCGATTTGGGACATTCGGTTCGTCCGTGCTTGTGTCACATCAATCGCTCAAGTTTGGCTGTGGATAGGTCGGGTCTGTGCGTCCAAACATTCTATGGCCACCAAAACACGTGCAACAGTGTGGCGTTTTCGACAGCGGGAGACACAATTGCATCCTGCGACGCCGACGGATTCATCAAGCTGTGGGATGTGCGCATGGTCGCCGAGCGAGCTACAATCGACGGCGGCCAGCAGCCTTTGAACAGCGTCGCGTTCGACAAGAGCGGTCAAGTGGTAATGGCGGCAAGTGACGACGGCATGATCAAGTTGTGCAACGCTAAGACGTTCGAATACGTGTCCGACTTGAAAGGTCACGACGGTCCTGTACAGGTAACATGCACGCCTTCTCTACATGGTTAGTCTTCACATCGGGGTTTTTCTAGTGTGTCAAATTTGACCCAGCTGGTCGGTACATTGCATCCGCCAGCTCGGATTGCACGTTCCGTTTGTGGTCGTGAGTGTCCTGCCTGTTCACGACAGAAAGTCATTCATTTATAAGTATCGTTTGTAAAGCTTGAAGTGTTTGCATCGTCCAGAAGCAGTGCTTGGTTCAAGCACGTTCGTCGTAATACATGGCTTCACATGGCTCCCGCGTCGTGGCACCAGCCACATCTAACACTTCGAGGATGTAGTCGGAGGGGGTGGCGTTTTTCCCGATGACGTGACGCCACCACGAGTACGAGAGAAACCACCGATTGGGATAGGGAACTGCGTGGCTCCGACCGGACGAAGATGATGATGACGGCCAAGGCAAGACATGATCCACCAAGTCATAACCTTGGTTGCGTTGCGTAAGGAAGATCGCTGCGATTCCAAGCGGAGACAACACTTGGACATTCACATCGCCGACGTCGTCTCGGAGAGATTGGTCAGAGGAGCAACGGCGCAGATCACGTCGTGGGGTCGGCGCACCGCCCTGACGAGAGGTCACGAAGCGTGTGTATTTTGCGTCCACACCGTCACGCCGCACTTCAAACGACTCGATGAACCATCCTGGTGGGGCGATGTAAAACTCCAGCGCATCCGTTCGAACACCTTGCCACGGAAAAGCTCGTTCCGGCGAATGCAAGCCCAGACCGCAAACGATTCCATTCCCATCTCTTGCGACATCAAGCTGGACAATTTGCTCATGGGTGCGCAACGGTATGTCGTCGACGTTGGTCCATTTCCACGTGGGAAAACATGACGTGTTGACAATATGTCCCGATTTTGTAGTTGACGCACCGCGTGGCAGTCCAGGTAGCGATCGAGGGATACTGTCCATTGCGGCGATATGTGACGCTGAACATGTCTTATCATCCGGTAACCCCATATGAAGGGGTGCGATGGATACGCCCAGTCGGCCAATGCGACGATCCCCCAGTGTTCCTTCCAACGCGTGAACGTACATGCCGTGCGGCGCGGCAAGTCGAACGGGCGGTACGTCGTTTGCATGGCCAAACACTTGGGTGGATCGGGTGGACGTGTGCAATTGAATCCCATCCACCCATGCCACGGCGTGCACAGTCACCGCCACGACAACTTCACCAGTGGCAAGACAAAACAGCATGTCGTCCCCGCCGTCCTTGTCTGGAGCGATGCGGACGTCGCCAATGTCAAGAAGCAGGCCCATGTGGATGCAACCCTTGCTGATGGACACTTTGAACGGGCGCTGGGGGCCGTCCATGTAAGCAAGTCCGGCTGGACCAAGCAGATTATGGCGCCACTGGATGGAAGGCCCATTCCGTCTACCTGCAAAAGCATGTGCGGGCGATTCCCGCCGCAAGAACGGCGAGTGATGCAACTTGATTGCATTTGTCCGATGCCACCTTGCGCCGCCCATGTCTTTCAAGGGTGCCCCATCCATGCCAAACAGACTGAGAACACGATGGAGATCGTCGCCACCCCGACTCATGATAAATCCCGGTGGCGAGTGGCCTAGACCGAAAGCATGCCCCATCTCATGCAAAAGAGCGCCAAGCCCAGTAGTGTACAAGCCCCCCATTGTTCCACGATGGCCGCTGTCGTCCATCAGGTATGACGGAATTCTTGTGGTGTCCGTAAGCTTTTTCACGACGTCGTGGACGCTGGATGCCCACGCGTGGAGACCGCATCCACCAAACAGCGCCACACGCGGCGTTCCATCGGCTCCCACAGCGGCGTGGCCAACAGCACGGCGAGTCATTGCGTTGTAGCGGCAACAACCCGTCACTACGACGTGGAGTAGGTTCGAGTCTGTCGCGTTGGGATTGAGTTCCCGCCGAATGACCCGAAAGATCTCTTGGTCGTCCAAGGCTGCCATTGTGGACGTGGTTAGTTCTGGCGTTGACCAAGCATCCACGACTGGCTGTCCGAGTGCATCCAACGAGTCGAAAGCAAACGTGTGCGGTGGCAGATGGTGCGCCGATTGCAGCTGAGCCATGATCGTCTGTAGGAGGATCGCGTTGAACTGGAGTATAGATAGAGCTGCAGTGAGGCTGTTGTCGGAGCCAAGAGGAGCGTCGATGGTCCCATTCGTGTCAGGGCAAGTCTGGAGGGTGAAGCGAAGCCGAAATGGTGATATGGTTGTGGTCGAGCTCGATTTTTCGAGGGATGTCAAAGGAGGGCGGTAAAGTAGCGAATTCAAGCAGCGATATGATGGCAACATAGGAGACCAAAGCTTTACGAAATGAAGCCCGGGAGATGGGAGATGAATGAGGGCCTTGAAGTGACCACTTGGCAGGGTGACAGCCCAGAGCGTGACGATGTACTGGATTCGAACATAAAGCACCGAACACGACGGAAGTGGAAGAAGCGAAGGCATTCGCTTAGGGAAGTCCACGTTCCCTTCAAGCAGCACCAGCGGGTGGTCCACAACGGCTTGGTCCTTGATGCCTTGCACAGCAAAGTTGATGGCGCCACCGTGGTTACACTCCACGAAAGGAGAAGCAAGAGGAATCGTAGAGTCTTCCGTCCACATCACTGCACGGGAGAGCAAGTCCGCATCTTGATGCATGAAGGAGAGTTTCGCGCCGTGGCAGGTTGCAAGCCATGCGACTCTCAACACCACGGCAACCGAGACCATGGCTCCACTGCCGTTGGTCGTTCATCGTGTGCTTTTTACCAAATTTATGGAATATTTTGGAAGAAAATTCGCACATTACCACCATGATGATTGCGCCAGGCGAAGAACCTCCCAACAACGCCACAGACGGTGTCAAGATCAGGAAGGGCAGCGGGTCCATCAGCATGAGGCAGGACATTTGCGCCGGCTTTGTATAACACTCTCCGTCTTACACGTGCGCCTTGACTACCGCACGATGGGACGGAGGTATCTCACTTGATTGAGATGCCGCCGCTGCCTCACGCAGTGTAATCATCATGCGAGAATGCAAAGAGGGGTCAAGGCGCGTCCATCCTGCGGCAGAACTGCACTCGCGCCGGACGCAACTGAAACGACCAGCGCACGTGATACGGTCGGTTGCAGTCATCCGTGGACCCAGTGGCGAGCCAACACCAAGAGAGTGAAAGTCCAAAGCACGGCGACATGCCCGAGTAGGTCCAGAACCACCTCGGCACTGAAGTGACGGCACCGTCGATGTTAAAGCACGATGAGGACGAAGTTTCGACGAAAATCAACGCAACCACGGTTGCAAGCAACCCATGCAACGCCAACGATGGCGCACCGACACAACCCATCGACACCACGAAGTCGACTCCTCCGACCATGCCCAATATGACAGGGGAAGAGAGTTCACTGTACGACTCTCGCATGTGTCTCCTTCGATGATTCACACGGCGGAGCGGGTTGGGCAATGATTCGTTGGGAATGGTCGCCATGTCCTCCTTTACTTCCATGGCGTTTTTTATCACAAGCATGGCTCAAGACGAAGGCGGGGGCGAGTGGCTCCCATGGGGCATCTGCTCTTGATCGTGTCGGCATCGTGTAAGGCAGAGCTCATTTGCTCCAGTTGAAGTGAGAAGCGTCAAGTCACAATGCCGCGGCGATCGCGGAGTTCACGTCCTGTTGTGCATCGAATGTCCTGATCCCTGTGGCGCCACTTGAAAGGACCACAAAAGCATCTACGTCTGTTCAAGGCCGCACATGTGTCGTCAAGTAGGCATATTTTCATGCAGGGAGGAGAGTTTTGCGTCGTGATGTGCGCCGTCAAGTACAGGAAAGCTGCTCGGGGATGCACCTTCCACGTAAACTTACACGTGAAGGCAGTCCAGTGCATGCAAGACATGGTCGACCGACATGACACATGGACGAGACGATCGGTTGATGTTTGTATGCGTTAAAAGGTCGGCGGGAACACATTCACCGTCGCCATGTCTTCGATCTTGGTACCGTTGATCGTAAACTCGAGCTTGATACGCATCATGACAGGTTTCTACAGCCGCATTCCATCGTGTCACGCCTGACCGGCCACTCGAGGCACGTACCTCGCCATGGTTCGAGTTTTGAATCTTGGCCAGCTGCGTGATGCGGCCACCCAAGTTGGCCGGGATGCTCGCGCCACTCGGCGGGTCCATAATCAATCGAATGTACTAGACAAACGTGAAAAGTCCATCGCGCCACTCGATCGGCACCTTTGGAAACGCAGCTTGAAACACAAAGTTGTCCAGTTGGTACGCCGATTTGTTTGTAAACAGACACAGGATGTGCGAAATCGACGGGTCGCTCAAGTTGGGCTTGCTCAGCTCAATGTCCAACGCAAGGCCGTTCTTTTCGTACGCGCGAATGTGTTGGCCGGGGGGCTGTACCTACGTGCACCCATAAGACGTGGTGCGTCGCCATGGATGTCGTTGCAGTACTACAGTCGTGGGTGCCGCAGGTGCTGCGGGCGGGCCTCCGAAAATATCCAGCAATTGAGCTGTCGAAGGCACGACAGGAGCCACCGCCATGGCACTGGGTGGAGCAGGGCCAGACGAGAATAAATCGGCCAATAAATCCACCGCCGGTGTCGCTGCGGGGGGTGCGGGGGCGGCCGTCGTAGGTGCAGTTGTCGCCGCAGATGTACCGAAAATGTCGTCCAAGTCCAACAAGTTGACAGGCGCTGTGGTGGGGGGAGCTGACGACCCGTTCGTCGGTGCGGCTTCATCAAAATCCGCGGACGTGGCGGGAGCGCTGAACGCGAGCAGTTGCGACTGCCGGGTTCGAACGCGAGTCATGTCAATCATGGGCATCGGGGCCAAGATGTCTCCACGAATGCCTGACCACTGGGGCTCCAACAGACCTGCAAATTCACTCGACCGTTGCTGCAAATCCACCGCCTGTGCCAACATCCCACGGGAAAAACAAGATTAACTAGAGGAGGTCAGGACATTCAAGTCGAGCCACGCAACGCCAGCCACACGTTTGGAGGGGTTATCGACATCGCACCATCACGACGAAGAGCGCAGCATTCGCATTGGCACACGTCAACAAGCAAAAGAGATCCAGCTCGCGATGAAAACGAGCTTGCCAGAAGCACTTACCAACGCTGCCTTGTGGGACGTCAACAACGCCCGAAGCGTCGCAATCGAGTCAGGCTGGGTGAGTCGTGTAGTCAGCTTCACGGCCGCCGTCAACCCATACGCCTTCGTCTGGTCGGATGCGTTCGGGTGGCGCACAATCTGTCTCCAGTCACGTGGGTCATCTGGGGTGTGTACGAGCCAGAAGACAACGTACGGTGGAGACGAGATCGACAACGACGGCCTCGTCCACGCGGGTCTTTCCCTGGAGCGTCTCTTCATCCGCGGGGGGATCGCTCCCGCACAGCGCCCGGCCGTACTCGCCAATGCACCACAGACCAACGTGGGCAAGGGCAAGTTGTGACATGTCTTCTTTGAGGGCCCAAAACAACTTGTGCACGACGTACACGTGGAGCGCCGGGTTCTTTTGGATCAGCACGATTAGCGACGACGAAATATGCTCGTCCGGCAAGATCGACCCGGCAATCGACAGCATCGTGATCAGCGTGTCGATATGCCAGCGCTGTGTTGGGGCGTATCGTTCGACGGCATCTACACTCGACAGCACGGGTGGATAGATGCTGGCATCGCCGACGGAGGTCGCAAACTCCATGCACACGACGGGGGGTCGAGCGTACCGGCGATACGCGAGCAGAGTGCGGGCTTTTGGTCGATTGGGGACACGACGAGGTAGTTGAGCATTTCACGCGCGAGCTACACACAACTTGTCAAGCCTCCTCTTCCTCACGACGGCGAGTGTCGATCGATTCAACATGCGCCACACAACTACGATGCACGAGAAATGAACGTGCAATGGACGTCGCTCGCATCACCGTCGTCGAGACCGGCGGCCATGTGAGATAATTGATTGTACAATCGTCGACGATGCAATTCTCAAATGCACCAGCGACGGCCAGAAAGTTCGTGAACGGATGCGGTCGCAGTGAGTCGTACCGCTTGGATGTTGGACTCGTTGACTAGAGCGTAGATGAGCTCGAGAGCGCGCTGTCGGATGGACAAGTCGGGGTCTTTCAAGCAGTCGACGATCGTGTTGCGGTGGCGCTGGACGGCCGGCGCGTCGTCCGCAATCACCTGTACCATCGTGACGACCAAAGCCAACGAAAGGGCGCGCTCCAACCTTGGACAGCGTGTTCAATGCGACGTATCGAATGTTATTGTCGCGGTTGAGCAGGAACCGGCCAAGGATGTTGATCGCGAGCACTTTGAGGCCGCTCTCGCTTTGGATCGACATGATTGTCGATACGCACTCGTACAAGATGGCGTTCCCGGCGTTCTTGGACGTCTCTGTGTTTGTCGCAACTTGGGCCAGCACGTCGTTCATGGCCTCCGACGCCTCTTCGTTGTCTTGACCAAGCAGGCGCAAACAACTAACGGTGCCAAGTTAGCCAGGCGGCGCAGTCTCACAAAGCCATCACTGGCGGATGGACGGAGAGAGACCACAGCACCTGAGGATGTTGACCTGGAGGAACGGATCGACAATCCCAGACACGTCGTACTCGGGCGTGTAGTTGTTGGAAAGCAAGTTGCGCAATTCGCGGACGAGCGCCGGCACAATGCCCTTGAAGTACTCGCCGTGGACCGCGCGGTCAATGAGCAACAGGTCGATGATGAGCTGAACGCCCGTGAGCAGCACGGCGTGGTTCTTGCTGCGTAGAAGATCGAGAATGGGCTCGACAAAGTCTTCCACGAGCTCTGGTACCTAAAGAAGGGTCTCAATTCGACCTGTGCAATGCTCTCGGACACCATACCTGGCGAAACACACGAATGCATGCGAGAGCCGCCTTCTTGCGCAGAAAATGATTGTCGCTCTTGAGATGCTTGTCGATATCGGTGATCAAGTCGCGCGCCATGTCGGGCTTCACATGGTGTCAACACTGGGATAACGAGAGAGATCATTTACCGACGCAATGTTCCCGACAGCGGTCAGCGAGAGGCCCACAACGAACGGATTTGCGTGATTGAGATCGCTACAAGTGACGGGAAGTGGACGTGTCGAGTTGACGAATCACGTACTTTTTCAGCGAGTTCGTGACCAGCGTGAGCACTTCCTCCTGGTCTGTTAAGAGCAGCATCAAGCCGAGGTAGCCTATTCTCTTTTCTGAAAAGTTGTTGGCCGCAATAAGCTTGAGGCATTCCATCTGCCCAAAGTGACTCGGGTAGCCCAACATGTGGATGAACAAGAGCTTGGCAACGTTGCGGTGTCGGTACTGCTTGTCGTTGTCCTTGAACGCTGTACGGATCAGCGCGCTTTCCTTAGCGATCACGGCCCGCTCTTCCGCAGCAGTTTTGCATGCTCGTACATTTCGAATGAGATCTCGAAGTTTGATGCTCATTATCGGGCGTCGATCCAGGTGCGGCGGACAGCGGCGACGGCAGCGTCAACTGACTTTGTGCGGAGATGATGTGCGGTGTCCAAGTGGGACGTTTTGATTGGCTAAAATACATATATCGTCAAATCCAGACGTTTTATTGGCTAAGTGACATCCAGTCCTCGATGTCCTTGGGACACGGGGCAAATAAGTGGGGTAATCCATGGGGCAAATTTGGCCTGGGGATGGCAGAAAGTTGGCGGCTACATGGAATTCTGAAAAAGGTCGGGGGACGAAGATGCAGAGCCGTCTCTCGGGATGGATACAAGATCATCGTGCTCTTCCCGACGGGGTTCATGGTGCAGCTGTACTGCATGCGGCGCACCATGTCCTTGACCTGTTGTGCGCGCAAGGCCCAGCCGCATCACATGCGCCAACTTCCGCACCGCTGGAGACGTCCAAGTCGGGTCATCACAGATGGGGAAAGTTTGGCGACAACTGCGTGAAGTAGTATGTGGTCATTGCAATCGTGAGACTCCCTCGAACGACTAAATGCGCTGGGGGCGAGGCGTGCTGGTCATCGGGGCCGTCGGTCGTATCTCAAGCACATTGTTGGTCCTTGCGATGGTTTCACCGTCGTTGGAGTGGATACGCTTGGTGGATGGAGCGAAGTGACCATCGTCTGTATCGAGTCGTTTTTATCTGGATGTGGCGTGATGCGTATGTTGTCGACCAGCGTCTGGGGGCCGCCCGTCCACGAATGTCGAGCAAATGTGCTGGGGACACCAACGTCGTGCTGCGACCTTTCTTGAGTAGCAGCAATCGTGGCACGACTGCGACCGTACTCCGTCGTACTTGTAACTTTCCTTTGAAAGCAGGACCGACGAGATGCGTTCGTTCCAATGCTGCGCATTTCAAGTCCAGTCACGGCCTCGGTGTACACTCGGACCTCCTCTTTAACTCGTCACCAGTTGTGCCACCATCATGCCATGTGAATGGACGGGCGGTGCGGGAAGTCCATTGCATCGCCAAGGATGCTGCTCGTCCCAAAAAAAACTACTAATAGCCACTTCCACGGACATGCTTCAATCCATTCCCTTCATCATGGTGGCCATCGTCAGAACTCGAGCTCCACCTCCTGCACCCAACCCAGAGCCATACCGTTTGCCACGGTGGTCATCGGCCACCACGAGCTGCGCGTAGTCCTCTCCGCCTGTGTCGCCAGGTTGTGTTGACGAAAGGGCACCCACCAATCAGCTTCGATCTACGATAATACATTCCCATCGGGACCAACGAGGTGAGTATCTATATAGCATTCACGTTTAGGTAGATTAACGGCGACCTCCTCGGCCACGGCCACCACCTCGGCCACGGCCACCTCTGCCACCATAATCGCCTTGTCGTTGACGCTTGTTGCTGTCGGTCTGGACAAATCGCGCACGGCGGGCGGTTTCCGCATCGACCCAGAACGCCTTTTCGTCATCACCGGTCAAGATTTCCGCGCCACCAATCTTTTGGTCCTTCACCGCCATGTCGCCGGACGAGATGAGCTCGACGAGCTTTGTCGCGGCCTTGGGGACATCGACACGGAGTAGCGCTTCCGTCTGGCCCAGCTGAAACTGAATGTACGCGACGACGCCAGTCTCGCCGAGGAGTTCGTTGAGCTTCTCCTTGATCACATCGCGGGACACGTTCGACGGCACGCCCGTGAGCTTGACGATCAGGCCGTTTTCGTAGTCGACTTCAACGGCAGGTTCGTCGCCGACGGTGAGCAAGTGGAAGTGCGGCGTCTTGCCTCCCAATTGCGGCGCGGGTGTCAGGTTTGAGAGCGCTTCGTACACGGCAGTCGCCTGCGTGTTGTCCGTGCAGTTGATCTTGGCGAGCGATGACCCGGTCTGGAATTCGATAAACGGGACACGGACGCCAGACGAACCGAGTGCTTGGACGACGAGATCCTTCACGTCCAACATGCGAACGCTCTTGCCGATCGCTGTGATGCACACATACTTGCGATCGGCATTGTCGACCTTGCGCTTTTTTGAGTCCTTGCGCGGGCGGGCGGCGAGGGCATCTTCGTCCGACACGAGCTCAAACGAGAGCTTCGTGCCAAGGATTTCGACGGGATGAGCTTCGAAATATGCCAGAGCTTCCGCCGCGGCCGACACTTGCTGGTAGAGCAAGTTGAGCTCGTGCAAGTCCTCAAAAAAGTTGATCAATGGCTTCTTAGCGCGGTCGTCATCCCACAGTCCTTCCAATGCGGTCACGGTGTCCTGGAACGTGGCGTCCGCGGGCACACCGGTCGCCTTGAGCATCGCTTGGATGCCCTTTTCAAAGTCGCGCTTGTCGTCGTGGGATAGCGCCAAGTACTCGGACAAGCGCATCTTCTTAGGGTTACGTCCGACAATCGCGATCGTTTTGTCGGCCAGGATAGCGTCCGCGGTCGCTTCGTCTTTGAATTCCACATGCACCACGCCAAAGAAACGACCTGCAGCTTTGACAATGCGCGTGTACGCGACCTTGTCGGCGTCGAACGCTTCGTTCACTTGGTCGATCGTCGGTGGGAGCACGCCAAGACCGCTGAATGCGACAGTGCGCTTGCTAGCGTCTTCGTCCGACAACGTCGCGGCATGGATACGGCGAAGGGCCGTGCGGTCTTCGTTCATTTCAACCACGGTCGACTTTTCGAGCGCCGACGCCAGCACGGCCGCATCCGTCGTCAACGCCTGCAGCTTCTTGAACGTGAACAGGACCGAGAACGGCACGAAGCGGTCGGCATTCTTTGCCGTCTCCGCTTGCAGAAACTTATCCCGGCGAAAGTTGCTGTCGGAGAAGTAGAACTCAACTTGCTTCTGGATCGCAGCAACGTCGGCCATGTTGGGACTTTGAAAAATGGCGAGCCACGGGTGGTGCCGGTCGGTCGACCAATCATTTTGGGGCTATACGGCATCACGCACCCACATTTGGATTCAAGCACCCATTTCCAATCCCTTCGGTAATACTACGCACCACTTGCTCGTTTCAGCCCTTGAAAAATATTTTTCTACCTTCACACCCAACCGCTCATGAAGACAGATGCCGGGAAGGGTTAGTCTCGCCCAGCGCAGCAACGTGGTCAGGACTGACACAGCTCCGACCTTATCTGGAGAAATGGTAAATTGATGTGCCCCTTGGACCGATCTTGAGACATCATGTAGCACACGGCATGGTGTGTGGACATTGTCGATTTTATACGAAGACCGAAATTATCCCACAATAAATATATCACGTTGAGATGATAATACGCACCAATACGAGGAGGTGCACGACCTGCATTCACAACCGCACAAGGCAACGCCGCCAGGTGCGCCGCCGCGACGGAGAGTTCCTGTGGCGTAGACAATCTTATGGGGTTGTGAGCGTAGTGAGAGAGAGGAGAGAGCGATATCGATGTCGAGCCGAAGCAATGCTGCATCTGTTCCGTTCATGATTACGGCCAAGATGAAGTACGAGCTCAAGACTCTCGGATACAAGGACGAAGACATCCACAAGGTACACGGACTGCCGGTCCATGGAGTTGCTCATCTCGCATGGATGTGTAGATGAAGGTCGACGAAGCACATGAGATCCTAGACACGGGGTTGCGAAAAGGTGAAGTCAAGAAAAGGAAACCTGTGAACGCGACGAAAACAGCGTCGACGAGGGCGCCGACGGTGGCGGCCCTGCTCGTCACGCTCGCGTTGCTGTATTTTGTATTTGCCAGTGCGTCGACGAAAAAGTAGATTTGTTGGCACAACACTTCCAATGTATCGGCGCATGCCACGTCGTGCGTTCGATGGAGGAGGCACCGACCGTGCATGTGCTGCTGCAAGGCTTCGTGCATGCATCTTTAACCGCATTCGAATCAATATGTTGAACGTGAATGTCATCATGTTTTCTTGTGTTGTAGACGTCGACGAGGGCTTGATTCCGACATCGTCGGTCGTTGACGTGGGCCAGCCGCAGTCGGTGGGTCGTGGCAAGCCGTCGTATTGCACATCAACACCAGCAGCCTCGGCATATTCTACGTCCGTTCCTTTGATGGTGACGGCTGGAATGAAGCGCGATCTGCTTCAGCTCGGGTACTCGGAGGCAGACGTGAACAAGGTAAGACCAGCGTTTCACGCCCCAGAGTCGTCGAGTTTTTGGTGTGCCCGCTGCTTGGAATGTCTCAATGCGGCGTCTAGATGCCACCACACATCGCCCATCAGATCCTCGGCGCCAAGCTCCGCAAGCGACACCAGCCGTCGTCCTACACGACTCGCCCGTCGTCGGCCATTCCGTCGTCCTTTCCACAGCATCCAACGGACTCGCCGGCCGACGAAAGCGACGACGTCGAAGTTCCGTTCTCGCCACGGACCATCGCAGGCTGCATCGCGCTGACCATCGTGATCCTCCTGCTCCAGTTCTCCTAACGATACACCTCCTTCGAATGGACACAAACGAATCTCGACAACAGTCGTCCCTCTGGTCTTTCCACTGTCGAGAACGCCGGTGAATCCGTTTGTGCAGCGGAGCTCGTTTGCGCCAATGGCTTTGGCGTCCACTTCCGCAGGACCGTCTCGACCTCTCCATCGTCCTCCACACTCGTCGGTCCCTTCCACTGTTTCCCACGTCGAAACGAACGTGCTGACGTGCTGGTGACGTCCCGCATCAACCACACAATCTCGTTACCCCGTCCTGAATCGTTCCAATGCTCTTGTCACTCGGCTTGCGATGGCCCATGCGATGGCTGGGCCGCCGCTCGCCAGGCCGAATTCGGCTTACGAAGCCAAAAGGAGTGCTGTGTGGTCAAGAATGTGACTGAGTTAGGGTTTATTTACGTCACCAACGCTGCATGCTGATGCACAAACGCGTCGACTTCGACAAGGACGTCGTCGTAGGTGGCAACGGCCCGGGGGTACACTCGGATCCAGCCGGACCCAGAGTCGTGACCCATCTTTTCCACACGGTTCCAGTGCAAGTGGCGCTGCAGCGTGATCGAAATCTCCTGCGCCCCGGCCGCGACTTGCCACCCGGCGAACCCTGCCTGCTGGATGCTCTCGGCAATGCACTGCTGAAGCACGTCGGCCGTCGACTGTGTCGGTGGAAGCGCGACGACCAAATGGAGAAACACGCCCCACGTCCCCCGCAGCGCATGGACAAACCCCAGCTTGATGCAAGCCAGCTACGTCACAAACAACGGTGGTCAGAATGCCCTCGTGAGCTCCAGAAACGCCGGTTGAGCGTCACACGGATGGGCCGTCATCCACGCAACACGGCATACGTGCCATCACCACGACTCGACCAGCAGAACGAGCAGTCGAATGATAAACACCTGCAGAATTAAAACGAGCCGTTCATAGCGCGGGTCTTCCTGTTCACGTTCTTGGACAGGCCATCGCAGTTGAAACTCGAGTGTGGCGCCATGGCCCATGCGCGTCGTGAGCAGCGTCGTTCGTTGCTACAATCATGGGTTGGCACCGTCGACAAGCAAAGGCATGGAGGCCGTCAGCACGGCCGAGCTATGAATTCGACCAACCACGCACCTGCGACGACGGGTAGAAAGCTTCCATCCCCACTTCGATTGCTGCCGCAGCTTGCAGCGACAGCGGAAACAACGGATCCGTTCGCTTGGTTCCCAACGGAATGAGGTGCTCGAGGGCTTGGATGAGCTCGTCCTGACCATCTTGAAGCCCGACTTCGGCCGGGTCCACATGACTCAACACAAGTCGGCGAACATTCGACGTCACGATCTACAAAATGCCATGCCGTCGACCTTCTGCACGATGCTTTGCTATACACACGTGTGTGGGGCGGCCTACCTGCAAGACTGCCAGTCCCATCGCGTTGGGCGTGAATCGGTGGTCGAGGGAATTCTTTCCGCTGGACAAGGCATGGCCTGTTGTCGGGCTAAATGGCGACGACGACAGTGATTGTGTCAACCGCGCGGCCGCGGCCGCGAGCGTGTCGTAGAGCTTTGATTGTGTCGGTTTGAGCCACGGGGCCAGGAGCTCCGTCAGCAACGTGTACCCAAGTCCAAACAGTTCGGCGCTCACTTGAATCGAAAATGGATCTTCCAACCGACTGAGTTCGTCCTCTCGACGCCCAACAAAATCTTCTGGTCGTTGCATGCGCTGCATTTGCCACACACTCAATTCGCTCAGCACACTCAAGATCACCATCGCCAACTATCGCCATGTCCACGTGAGACAGTCGAGTGAAAGCCTTGTGTACCTGCGCGCGTGTCTCGATGCACTTGACAAACGAGCGCTGCTGCCATAGCCACACACCACTGTTAGCACGATCCTTCCGTTCCTCGAGCATGCACCAGCATCCATGGTTGTTCAGCCCATCTCGGCTCGGCCATCGAGCAACGCATTCGCGCAATAGTAGGTTGGGCATGGTACCTGGCAGAGAAGCAGCACCAGAGCTGGGCACGACGTGGGGCTCGCGCATTCATCGTCCACCGACGTGTGTGAATTATTTGCGGCAGGGATGGTGACTGTGGGGTCTGGTGCACTTGTCACTGCTTGATCGTTCCTAGTCAGCGAGATGGGGGGTGGTGGGACCAAAGCTGGCGCTGGGCTGCCAGCAGCGGGAGTCGGCCGCGGTGGCGAGTACACTTCCAGCCCAGGAATGGTCGCCATGTTTGCAGCATCCGGGGACGTGTACACTTCAAGGCCGGGAATGTTTTGCAAGATTTGAATGGTTCGACGGGTCACTTCGTCCTGGAGGTTGAGCGACATTTGTTGGATAATGCGATTCTCCAACGATTTTGTCGCGCTGTGGTCCGAGTTGGACTGCAACATGACCTTCTGAACACACGTCGCCAACTCGTGCAAGAACGCCTCGGTTTTGTCCGGGGAAAAATCGGGACTCGATCCGGTCGGCGAGTGCAGCAGGCAGTGCACGACGTGCAGAAGCGCGCACAGCGACCCCGACGCCAGTGCCAGCGTCTACAACCAAGCCCACCCACCATTGAGACCGATGGAAACGAACCCGAGCGCAAGTGCGAACCTGCAGGATCGACAGCGCGAAATCGCGAATCGCGGGATGGGGCGAATGGGTCGCGGCGGAAGACACCCACGTGACGAGATCTTGCAAGACCTTGCTCGGTGACGTGTACACAACCTCCACGGACGTTGGGTACACGAGGAGATGGTGGATGCCGAACGAAATGGGTTTATCTTGTGCGCTAGTCGAATGAGGCATCATGGACACTTTGACATGGGATGCCACGACCGGCTACAATCGCACGGTGAGTTGGCAATGCTTCGTCGTTGCTTCAACCCCATCGACAGTTGTGGTCAGCAACGAATTCAGTCCACCGCGCGACGCAACGAGCAACCAAAAATATCGAGGTTGAGGAAACATGGGCTCGGATATCATCACGCACCGATGGCAGGTGATAACGAATGGTCTGGGATCCAGACAGGTGCTGCTTGGTACTGATGGAAAAGTTGCTGCTGTCGTACGCCTTACCGCCGTTCGTCGACACTTGGACGTTATAGCTGTGGCAAACATAGTCGATGTGCCACAGAATTGATATCGCTTGGACGGCCGTAGGCGGGTCAAACTCGAGCGTGACCTCCACGGTTGTCGGGGTCGGGGCCAAGGGGCTTGAAGGCGGAACGAAGGCCGACTGCCAGTACGTGGTCGAACCTGGGTCCAGCAATCTACGTAACCCCACGTCTTTCTCGCAGACTCAACTCGTTTGGCTTCGTACTGAGTCACGTCGTGTTGGTCATCTGCTTGTGACGTCGCGATGGCTTTGGTCGGCACGACGTGCGTGATGGGAGGCTCTTGCGGCGGCGCCCAGTCCTTAAACATGCGCAGGGCATCCGACTTTTCAAACAACGTGGCAATCTACGAAGAAAAAAGACTCTTTAAAAAGGATGCCGTCAAGGTGAAGAGACCTGTTTGAGGGGCTCGAGAGAATTCAGGTTGTGGCTGTCGAACGTCGTGACGATTGTCGCCAGCAAGCGGAGGTAAATCTACCACGTGGTCGTTTAGTTTTTCTTTGCATCCGTCGTAGTGGCGTCGACAGTACTTGGTGCAGCTGATTCGTATCTCGAGCTGGCGCGAGTTGCCGCTTCCGATACGCTGGCCCCATGGAAATAACGGGTGGAATCGGGCATTGCTCGATCCGTTCCAACACGAACTTTAGCTCGCTCTTGGGTAAGCGCACCGCCACCTACTCTCCAAGCGCACGATGCGCATAACAAAGTGTGTTCCATGAGAATGCTGGCAACTCACCGCGTGGAGCGGCATGCCTTGTCGCGGACACCCCGGCACATGCGGCATACTCAACTGGAAGTTGGACAGCTTGAGTTGCCGATGGCTGCTGGTGACGAGGGCACAGGCCGCCGTGCGAGTGGTGAGAACCTCGCGCGAGCTCGGAAACACGACACTGGCGCAACAGTGTTCGTCACACTGGACGACTGTGTGGTCGATTTCTTCGATTCGGGATGGAAAACACCTGAGGGAGGTCATGAACCAGGAGCGTACAGCATCATCGGAACGAACCGAAACGCCTGCTTGATCTCCTTGGGGCTGCAATTCCACATTCCAATAAACGTCTTGCCTTTGCATCGCCGACAACCTTCGCGGAATGGTCGTTGATTGTTGGTGGCGGCAGAGCATTTGGGACACTTGGCATGCGTCGTCGTGCCATCCAAGATGGACTCTGTGTACAGAAGCTGATGAGAGTCACATCCTGGGAACTCCAAGTACAGGCAGTCCCGGCACACGATCGAAGCAAACGTGCGCAGGTCCGTCGCCATCGTCTTGTCCACCGCACACACGACAATGGCGGCGATGGATCTTTGTGTCGGTTTCAAGAAGAAAGCAAATTGGGACAATTATTGGACATAAATATTCTCATCAGCAAATCAACTTTCATATATGCTCTATTTTCAGCGAATCACATGACAGATTCAAGTCGACCAATCCGTGACCCCAGTCCAAGTCCGGATAATCATCGCCGCACCATTTAACCGGATATCCCGCGGCACAACGAGACGGCAAGGCAGGATGCCGGGTGACGTGGTCGACGAGCAAAAGCCATGGCGGAAGACATTCCAGCCGTGCTCCGTGGAAACATCCAGGGGAGATGTGCTTTTGGTGGTGCAGTCCTTCATTGCAGCCTTTAACGACGGCTCGAAACAGATAGCCAAGAACAACGCCCTGTCCGAGATGAAATCGCGATGTCAATCCTTGCAATTTCTCGCGCATCTCCACACGTTACCCGCATCCGTCTTCTCGCCCGTGCTCGACATAGTGTCAACGTTGTGCGTGGACACAAACGACAACGACAGTCTTCGAAACGACCTGGTCGCTCTCCTCTTCGACATCGCGGGTGGGGCAGTGCTTGTCGGCTACCCTACGCCGCCGTTCGCCAAGGTGCTCGCGACACTTGTCCGCACGGTTGTAGATGCAATCATCGAACTCACCAATGCAGATCTTGAAGCGTCGTTCATCTTGCACCTGCAGACACTGGCGACGTGTCTGCGCGGAAATGTCGGGGTGAAGCTGTTCGTGTCCGAGCTCCCCACACGGAAAGAACTCGTGCGGACATTGGCGCTGTTGCTCAATCGAACCGACGACGCCAGCATATTGATCTACGCCATGTCTGTGCTCGCTTGTCTGGTTTTGCACGAACCGATGGGACGAAAGCTTTTCCAGCCCAAGAACGTATCGCACGCGCTCGCGTTGGTGGTGTCAATCCTCGACAGCGACACCGCATCTTCCTCGTCCATGATGCTGCGCTTCGATTCCACGTCGTCATCCAGCGCTCTTGACACGTACTGTCGCCATTTTTGTTTCGGAAAATCCTCACTAGGTAATCTCTAGCGTACGTCTCCAACTCGCCAGTGTCAACTTGGTTCTCGACTGGGCGACCCAGCCATGGATCCTCGACCTACTGGAAACGTCCGGTGAAATCGTCCACCTCGTTGAGGTCATGCTGCCTCGCCTCCACCTGCACGAGACAGTGCAGCGCCTCCACGTCGCGCTCCACTTTCTCCATGGCGTAGCCGCTACGAGCCATCGCCTGCGGAAAACAATCGGGTCCAAGTGCCCGCCGCTGGCCAAGGTCATGGCGGTGGTGCTTCATCCAGTTGCAATCGTTGCAATCGCTGCGACGAAGTTTTTTGTCGCGTTGCTCACGGACGACAAGCCCCTCGTCGAAACGTTGCTCGATGACGCGAGCATCGCTGACCCGGCTTCAACACCGCCACCGTCGGTATGAATGCTTCATCAGCTTCGACGTCCCCCGTGCATGTGGTCATGCGACTTGTGGAGTAGGCGGCCATGTCGTTCGCCAACCCGACGACGCCTGCGTCCGCGCAGTCGTCAACTCCGGACAAGTTGCTCCCGTTGCTGCAGCCGTTGCTCATTGGTCTCTTCCGAACCCTTCATGCCACAATCACCCAACTTGTCCGACATGACGTCGTCCCAGCCGTATCCAGCGATGTCGACCATCGTCCTTCCAACGACTTGAACAACCCGATCAGTGCGACCGATGCATACCAGCATGCCGTGTGGATCTGCCTTCTACTCGTCCAGCTCGGGGCGGACGCGCGCATCGTCACGTTGAGTGTACCCCTCATCAACTTTAGTCAGGTGAGTCGTCGACGCCTGTTGGTCCATCGCATGGTCTGATGACGTGGAACGAATCGAGTTTAGCTGGTCGGGCTGGCCCAGCGAGAGGCCACGCTGTACGAGTCCTTACCCCCTGAAGCTGCCCTTGAATTCACTCCCCGCTTCTCCTTGGCCTTTATGGTGAGCGCAGGCCATTCTTTGTCCAGTAATGGAGGACTGATGCAGGGTCGTTGGTGTCAGGCGCTCGTGGGTGCATTGGTGATTCACAACGACATGGACGACGACGTGCTGCGAGAATGCCATGCAACGCTTCAACATCCGGCGGTTGCGTTTGTCGCGGCTCGAGGGCTGTGCCAAGTCGACGAGAAGCAGTGGACATTGCGTGTTTTGGCTTTTCTCCGTCGGGTCTTTGCGCTGTCGATTCATTCGACGAAGTCCCCGCAGCTCCTCCCGCTTGCCGACGCTCTCTACGCGGCACATCAGGTGCTTCGTTCGGTCTGCCTCTTGGTTGTTCACTGCAACTTTCGACGTAGAAACACCACGATGCGATCGTGTCTTGGACCGATCGTGTCACACGGCGCGACGCGGCGCTTCAACTCGCGTCGAAACAAGTCGACCGAGTCACGGCTGAACTAGACTTGGTGCGTGCCAACGCGGCCGACGAGCGAATGTTGGCCAGGACCGAGCACGCGCGGCTCCAAAAGGAACTGGACGCGCAACGGACCGCGCACGAACATGTTCTCGAGAGCCTGACCGCCAACATGGAGACTCAGCTGGGAAAAGTCAAAGCACACTGCGATGGGCTGCTTCGACAGCTGCAAGACAAGGTGCGATCGGTGGCAGCGATGTGTTGACAGGACGTGGGATGATCGAGATGCAAATGGAATTCTAGACCGACGCGCTGGAAAAGAAGAGAGCGCAGTTGCAGGACAGCCGCATGCAACGCGGGCAACTCGACCAAGACAACCAAGCGTTGCAGCGAAAGCTGCTCATGTTGGAGATGCGACTGGATGAAGTGGGTGAAGCGAATGCCGCCGCGGCCGCCGACGTCGAGCGCATGTACGAGGATTCCTCGTTGGAGTATACATGCGCCGTTCTGACCTTGGCGAACAATGCGTTGGCAGGTCAACCAAAGCGAGGCAAGCACAAACCGAGCTCGAGTCGATGTCGGAGGCATACGCTGCCCAGAGCGGAGACCTCCTCGCCGCCCGCGAGTCCAACACGGTAATCCCTCGCCGATCTCGTCGTTTGCGTGGCATTGTTGCGTTGTCCGTGTGGACTGTCGATGCGCAGCGCTTCGATTCGTTCGCTAGCTCATGGCGTTTGGGTCGTGTAGCATTTGAAACGGACGGTCGAGTTGCACGAAGAAAAGCACGAGAGCTTGTATCGCCAGTTGGTTCTCTTAGCAAAAGCCCACCACCAACAAACGGACGACTTGCGACGCACGACCGAGGTACTTGGATGATGAAGCATTTCACTCCATGACCATGCCGACGACGACATCGATGGCCATGTGGACGCCAAACGAAAGTCACGTATCGACGGGTGGATCTGTAGGAACGAGAAGTCGCCGTTCGCGAGCTCCAAGAAGCCCATGCCAAGCTCGACGACTTGCACCAGCACGTCGAGTAATGTGCTCCACCGAGCAATTGGAAAACTCATGGGTGGACCGCATAGGGACCAAGAAATTCGGATTCAGTCGCACAAAGAGCACATGGCAGAGCTTGAACGCACAATTGTGCGCTACGAGCAGTCGGTGGCTGAAGAACAAGCACGGTCGAGCTCCCTACGCCACGACTTGGACATGTTGCGCCATCAGCACGTCAAAATGCAGGTAGATCGTCCTGTCCATGTGTCAGGAAGAGAAGGTGATAGCGGGTGTAGAACGAAGCGGCGGCGATCGTCATGCAGAATGCAGAGCTTCAACGACAGGTCGACACGACGACAGCAGCACTCGCCCAGCGAGATGGAGACGTCCAACGGCTCGTACGTGTCTTCGTTTGTTGTACTTGGACAAGTGCTGTGGCGTGGTAATCGCTTGGAGATAGAAAGCTGAGCTGAACAAATATGCCAAGATCCAAGCAATGATCCATCAGTTGAGCGATGGTGCCGCCGTCACGGCACTGTCGCAACGGTCCACTCCTGACAGCGCGTCACCAGGGTCGCACCATGCATTTGTCCCGGAAACCCAGTTCAGTCAGTGATTCCATCCGCCCCACCCATCGTATTTATGATCTCACCCTTGTAACCTACTTCTACACCAAACCTAATGTCGACTCTGCTATCGCGCCGGAGCGGTGGGAACATCCACGACGAGTCGCGTGCGCCTCAACGCGACACTTAACAGCAATAGCACTTGCGCGTCGACTGGGGCGTTAACGAAGTCCAGAGGATGGTCCGTGCGGCGAAGAACCATTGTATTGTAGCCCTTTCGCGGTATTTCCTGGGGGCTGTGCCGGTACAAGTCTTCCGTGGCGCGGTAAATGCCATGCGGTGTCAACTTGAGCCGCCATGGAGTGCGCAATTCAAATTTGAAAATACAATTGATTGCCTTTGATTGGATAAAATTTCATTGTCGGATATCTCTCATTGGCTAGTTCAAAGGCTGCGACAAGGCCCACTCACAAAATGACCGTCGGCCCCGCGAGAGCACTTCTGTGGGGCGGCCTCACGGTGGTGTACCATCACCCACGTGCCGTTGTGGATGCGACGGTGCAGCTCATCATGGACAGTCCACTCGTCCTTCCTGTGTACGCTGCAGCTATCATGAACGACAGTCAGGCCGAGATTGCAACACGTGCTGCATTGACCGCCCTGGCACTGACGGTTGCCCTTGCTCGAACGTCAGCGTCGCCGCGGCATTGGTTGGTCATCACAGGTCTCCTCGTTGTTGTGAATACGTTTGCCGTGTATGCTATTTCGGCGGACTTGTCCCTTCCTAACTTGATGTGGTCCCCTGCTGTGCAGCAAGCAGCGATGAACGTTCTTGCGACCGGGTCGTATTCATTGCTCCTGGCCGTGGGATTCTTTGCACCGACTCCGGAATATCACCATGCGCACCGTCAAAGGAAGTATCGCGACCAATTGATAGCGTTTTACGCTGCGAACAACCCGTCGAAGCTCGATGCTGTGGACGACCTGCTGCGCCGATTCCGGTTGCACGAAGAAGTCCTGTTCACGCGCTTGAAACGGAAGTACCTTGACGGCAACACATCGGAAACGGTCGACAGTGAGGAAAGCAGCGACGAGGACGACGATGTCAGCGACCGCGTGTCCAAACGAGCCCCCCATGTTGGCGCTGCGATCCAACACGAGGAAGGAACGAACGACAACGATGCAGAGGAGGAGTCTGGCACTTTTGAGCGCGCGGACATTGCGCCAAAGGTCCAAGACGCCATTGAAGAGGTCCGTGCTGCGCAAAACGCCCGCGTCGAGGCACGTATTCGACGCATGAAGAAGTAAATTGCTACGCCGTCATTAACATCATGGCTTGAAGGCATCGTGCATCCAGCATGAGTCTTCTCTAGTGTTACGTGTCATGAACGCTATGCAGTGGGGGAATGCTATGGGGTGTGCCAGAACAAGAATTCTCTCCACCCTCCAGCAACCCCCATTCGTTTGACATTTGTCAGAGCAGGTCATGGAGGAATTGCTCAGCAATGGGTCTCATAGAAGGAGCAAACTACATTCATCCACATCGTTAGCAGGCTCGCTGTTGGCATGCTGCTTCACAGGTTCGTATGGCAGAAAGCAATCAATGCAATGGGATGTACAAGCCCGAACAATGTTTGGCTTCTTCGATCCATGGACCTTTCCTGAGCATTTGCCACTTTCGGGATTATGCGAGCCGCTTACCGCTTTGGCGCGCTAATCCGGATTTTATCCGGATGGCATTGAGTTGGTCCAATATCTCGGGCATCGTTTCAATCGCGTAATTTCGGGCGCCGAGCGGCTCGTCGACAGTGCGCGCGGAATGGGCGACGGCAATATGGAGGACTTCGAAGATGACATGTATATTATGGACGACGCGGAGTATGCAAACGAGGCCGCTGCCGCCGAGCTTGCGGACGAACTTGTCGAGCTCGACAAGAAGAACAGCAACCTCCTCGATGAGTGGAACCGTGTAGGATCGTTCTTGTTCAAGGTGGCTGACGAGTCCAAAGCTCGAACGGTGCACTGGTGGTGCCGCTATCGGTACGCGGAGCTAAGTCGCTTCATGCTACGCTTGGTGTTTGCAAGAAAGGACAACAGCGCTACATTGAAGTGGATTAAGGAAAGCCATCGACAGTTGGGGCTATGCACAGATTGGTACGCTCCCACTCGACACATGAAGCGAAGATGCTCACTTGACGTGTGGATGTAGCATGCAGGGGTACCAAAATTCTTTGACGACTCTCGCGGCGGAACTGCGCGACGAAATCGGGTCGGATGGCGCAAAGAAGGCGTTTCAAATCCTCGTCGAGTTTGACATGATGCGATTCAAGAAGTTATGGTCGATGGGATCCATGGAAAAAAGCTTGAACGCAAAGGAAAGCAAAGACCAGATTACCATGGCATTGTTCGAACTGTTTTCGTCCCCTCGCATGCTGCGGGACAACCGCTTCCTCAAGCCGTTGCAAAAGGTACTTTCGAATCTCGACACGGTCATAGTGCGTCACGTCATTGTCAGTGGATATCCGACGTGCCCACTGAAGTTCAAGAATACTGCGATTTTTCCGCCCTGACTTCGTTGCCTGGACTGTTCGTTTTGTCCATCTGCCCCGACTCGACGTTGCGGTACCCTTTCAGTCAAATCGACCGACTTTCTTGACCAGGCTAATTCTCGAACTAGATCATGGAGTGCCCAAAAAGCGGCAAAAGAAGCGACAAAACTCACGCCGTCGCTCGTGAACTACATGGAAGAGCTCATGTACGTGCTCGAGAACGACGCGTTCGACAAGCCTTGGACCGACATGGACGTTCCATCGACGGCGCACTTTGACTTGGTAGACCCTTTCTCCATTGTGTTGAATTCGGTTGCCGTAATGGCGTTTGTAGTTTGTCACTTCCGGGCAGTGTACAAAGTCGCCATCGCCCCAAGTGTTCTGGGCTGGTTTGGACATTCTGTTCCAGGTCCGTTGTTCACGCCGTCAAGACGATGCACGCAATACCCCCCAGTGTTGTAGGCGTTGGACGAACCAAGCAAGGAAACGCTCCTCCGTCGCTTCAAAAACTTGCCGGACCTTGTGTTTTCATGTCTCCAAGATGCCAATCCCGCCCAAACCCAAGCATTACCTCTGCAGGGCCTCTTGGTGGTACGTCCTGCCTGGTTACGATGTTTGTGCAAGATGCTTGAGCTCGTCGGCTGACGTTTGTGGTCCTTCTTTCACGTGGTACTGTTGCGTCACGACTGGAGTAGGTCACCCGATGCTATCGCATGCTGCTGGCCACCCTGAAACATCGTTTCTGGGAGCACACGGCGTACGATCCATCAACTGTCTTGGACGTGATCCTGCGTCAATGCAAAGAAAAGGCGTGGAAAGAATTCATCGTAATTGGTTTCCTGGACCTTTTACCGGCACTGCTGTGGTCCCTACGACCAGAGCTCGACGGCGACACCATCACCGCCATCGCCGACGACACCAGTACCCAAACCTACTTCTCCACGCGGACCGCCATCTACACGTTTCTCCTGTCAAGCGCAAGAGTGTATGCCAACCATGCTGTGCTGCTTCCCACGGCCGTCAAGGTGTTGTATACGATAGTACGGGAAGCCTACGGAGTGAAGCAAAGCACGACTCCAACTGCCTCCAAGGACGGTGACCTCCCTGGCGACCACACCGTCGAAATCGTCACACCCAGGTACACGTATTGGTGGCCGTACCCACGGCCAGAACTGGACGACGCTCGGAATGCTTCGTGTTTTGCGTCCGAATGGATGGAGCACCTATTCCACACGATCAAGACGTCAACGTTGCTTCAATTGGTGGACGCAGCCGCGTCCACGATCTCGCTCGTCCTTCAAAAGCACATGTACTTAATACGAGACGCCTTGATCGGGGGATTCGACGTCCCTGGCCTGCTCAGCAGCACGTGGCTCCTTGACAACTTGTGTGCGTGGAAAGACGTCGAAAAGATCCCTCTCACCGTCCATGCTGCGTTGTTTGAGTGTGTGGGGGTCACTGCCTACTTGTGCCACGTCGTGCCCACTTCACCGCACTTGCGCGAGTTCCAAGAGCGGTTGGTGCCGTACCTGACTGTCCTCACCCATGAAATTGCCGAGAAAGGTTTGTATAATGTCCTGAAAATCCCAGCCGTCGCCCAGCATATATCAATGTGCTTGATCTCAACGCACCCGACCATCCGAGCCAGCATCAAAACGTACGTAGGTTGCACCCGTGAGCGTCCTTTAAATGAGGTTGCGTAGTCTGGTCATGCATGGCGGGTCCCCGGCGAGCACGTTTGTGAACAACGTGTCCACAGAGCCCATCAATGTGTCGTACAAGCGACTTGTCGAGTACAACATGCCGTCGTTTTGTCGGGGAGTGATGTCCACGTTGTTATACATGCGCAGCCAAGGCCACCACGTCAGCGTGTTGAAGGAAGTGCTGCAGTATTGGACATATGTCTTGGAAGGGTTGCCTAGTCAAATGTTTGATGCGATCGCGGCAGCAACCGGGTCGACGTTGAGAGGTCGCATGTCACTCCTCCGATTCCCCCGCCTCATGCACGATTTCTTTTGCACTGCGCTGCACACAAGCCACACCATGGAAGAAAGCTACGGCGTTCGATTGCTGCGATTCGTCAAGGTGATGTGGCGCTTTTGGTGGATGTTTCAACCGCGCAAGCACAAGTCGATGGAATTTGCCGGCAATCGAGTGCTACTTCTCTTGCTCCGACATGCGCTGGCGCATCCGAGCATTGCAATTCAGCGACGAGTCGTGGACTTGGCCATGTACATCATCGGGGAACTGGGCCACGCCAAGGACTACGCATCCTTTCGCCTTGATACGTGCATTGAAGACGAACTGGTCAAGATGTCCGCGGCTTGGAACACTTCCGTGGAACCGAATGTAGTCGCCATTGACGTGTGGAGCGCACCAGCCGAACTGGGTACAGGCAATACGGCCGATTCAGTGGAGGCTAACACAGATTTGGCTGAATATAGCAAAACTCCGCGCCGCAATCACGAAGTTAACGTCGAAAATGCAAGCCCGCAAGGTGGAGGTCATCGTCGACGACAAAGACGACGACGTTGTCGAGCATTCGCAATATTATAATCCGTGGCACACGAAACCAAACCGAAAGAAAGCACCACTGCAGTATCACCAAACCAGACTATTTGGATTCAGTGGGGAAATTGCCGACAGCAAGCAAGAGCGGCAGCGCAAACGCCTCGATGCGACCGAATCAGAGCTGGAAAAACTCAACAAAGGCCAGTTCCGGACGAGTCGGACATCGTCCAAAGGCATGACGACGCGGATGACAGCGGACACGGTGAAGAACGCCCCCAGTCAATTACATGGATTTTACAACGACGAAGAAGATGTCAAGCGACTGGTGGAAGAACGAGCGAGGCAAATCATGAAAAAGACCAATGAAGCAAGAGCATTAAGAGAGGCCGAAATGAAGGATGTCATGTCGCATGACCCGACTCCGCCTGTGCGCGGAACAGTCACGCTCAAACCAACCCCACATAACGTCCAGCGCCCGGCGCCCGTGACCACGGAGCCAGAAATCCCAGTCGAAAACTACAAGATATTGAACGTCGTGCGGCAAGTTCGAACCATGCGCGTGCCAATAGCCCCAGCGTCGTTGCATCCATTTTTCCGCCAAGTTCTGCTTGTCGTGTCTGTTTTGGCCGAGCAATCCGGCGATGTGGCCGAGCTTCAAGTGCCGGGCGTGAATTTTGCTAGCGCTGGAGCTTACCATGCTGTGTTTGCCCCGTTGATGCTTGAAGAATGCAAAAGCGATATGGTTGAAGCGTACGATCCGTTCCTATGGTGACGTGGCTGATCGATGTGTGACATGGTTATGCGGTTTTAGGTGGAACAAGGTCGATGCACTGAAGCCCACTCGTCTGCGCCTACAGTCGGAGCATGCTCGAGACAATATGCGGGTGATTGTCGTGACGTGTCCGGCCAAACAAGCCACTCAGTTCCGAAACCATGATGTGTTGTACTTGCGTGGTGTTAATGTACGACAATGCGGCATGGTCATGACCTGTGGATATCGAACGTGGTCTGGGATTTGTAGAATGCGGACGCGACCGTCGGCATCTTCGTCAAGCCCGAGCGAAAGGACCGACCGCAGCAAAAGCCAGACGCCAACGGCGCCACGGACATGCAAATTTTGATTCTGTCGAGCGACGACATGGCGCAAGACGTGATGTTGAACGCCATGGACGAATTCGACGGGAGGGTGTTGGGCAACCTCACGACCGCTGCGCGTGAATACGTGGCCATGATGGCATTGGATTTGATCCCGATGCACCTGCGCAAGGTCGTGCTGTCGCCAGAGTCGTGCCAATCGACGCAAAGTTTATTGATTTCCATGGTGTCAGATTTTGACAAGTGGAAAGAAATGCCGGTACGGCGTATGTGTTTTGGTCGAGTCTTACGCTGGTGGTGTACAGTGCGACGAATCGACCGAGCTGCTGAGGCGAAGTTTGAAGAAACTGAGCAAGTTGCCGATTCAGCTGGAAGACTTGCGCGTACGCGGCAAATGCTACGTGTATATGAGGCACCAATACTGACACGGATGGTGGCTGTAGTCGACAAATATTGGCGTGGCTGTGCGAAAGCTGAAAAAGTACAAAGGCGACGAAACCATTCCGACGATGGCGCAGCAACTCATGACGCGGTGGCAAAAGTTGCTCACGGCATCTGACGCGTTGCACGTCGCTCCAGTGTTTGTGCCGCAACCAATGTGGGACGTAGTGCGTCCCATGTACAACAGCTCGCAGTTGCAATCGATTCACTCCGTCTTGAGCAACTACGAGTCCGGCGTGAGTCTCTTGCAAGGCCCTCCTGGTACCGGCAAGACCAAGACGATCCTAGGTCCGTTGTTCAAGCATGATTTTAGTCGGTTGACATTGCTCACTAGGCCTTGTGGCTGGCCTGTTGTCGATTCAACTACCAGCGGCCACAAGATCTCACACACCCAGGCCCGCCATGCGCTTCAGTGTCCAAAACGATGGCGTGAGTCGCACAAGCATCCAACAAATAAAAAATCAATCGCTCAGTCGGCAGCGATTGAATGGCGTCATGGCAGGCACGGCGAATCGAATGGGCGTGCTCCATCGTTCGACCGGTTTGTCCGTGTCGAAACTAACGCAGGAGAAAGGCCACACGAATCACATCCTGATTTGCGCGCCATCCAACGGAGCCGTGGACGAGCTGATCATGCGCCTCGTGACGGACGGGATCGTCGGCCCGACTGGTGCCCAGCTTGCCGTCGTGCCGCCAACTCTCCAGCGAGCGTCGCCTTTGCCGGTAGAAAATCAACCCAAGAACAAGGACATGACAATTGTTCGGTTGGGGTCCACAGCGGACGACTCGCCCGACGCCGTCAAGCACGTGTGCTTGAAACGTACGCATTGAATCGGTCACCCTTGTCGCTGACAAATGATAGCTGTCGTACGGCGAAACATCGAAATCCATCCCAAGTACCAAGCGTGGAAAATCCTCGAGACGCGAGAGAACCAGCTGCGCGACCACATTCGAACCTTCCACGCACAAACCGACCCGGCCAAAAAGAAGGATAAGCGCCAAATGACCGCGTGGCATCGCGAGCTCAACGAAGTGCAAGGCAAAAAGCGGCGGTTGCAAGACGAAGTCCAAAACCTCGAACAACAGATCACGACGTCCATCCTCATGCAGGCCAACATCATCGTCTGTACATTGTCCAAGTGCGGATCGGGTGACTTGGACGTTCTGACACGAGGGTGCGGTGTTGCCAAATGCTTCCACGACGTGTTTTGCATGTTGGATCGGTAGGTTTGATGCCGTGATTATCGACGAAGCCGCTCAAGCAGTCGAATTGAGCACGTTGATTCCGCTCCGTGAACGCGTGGCCCGGGCCATTTTTGTTGGAGACCCCAAGCAGCTCCCGGCGACGGTCAAGAGTGTTCGCGCCCAAGAGTTCTTGTACAATCGATCGCTCTTTGAACGTCTGGCCGAAGGTGGTGTGCCCCGCGCGATTCTTCGAGTACGTTGCTCGTCACATGCAAATTTTCATGTCGTGGAATCGTTGCTCAGGTGCAATATCGCATGCATCCGTTTCTCCGTGAATTTCCGTCCAAGTGCTTTTACGGTGGTATCTTAAACGACGGCGACGTGATCGGCACGCGCGTCCTCGCGCTCGGCAACACCGTATACAAGCACCCGTTCTTCCAACCGTTTTTGCTGTTTGATATTGATGGGCGCGAGTCCAATGGCCCTGGCGGGTCCAAGTGCAACATGGACGAAGCTCAATTTGGCCTGGCCATGGTAATATCGGTGGACTGTCCCTCCCGAAATGGGCTCTCATGTCTCGCAGGTCGCCATGCTGTATCAAAAAATAGCGCTTGTTCGATCCAATCGATGGTCCATCGGGTTCATTACCCCGTACAAGGAGCAAGTCAACACGTTGAAAACGCTGGTGCGGCAGCAAGGCTTCCATGACGTCGAAGTAAACACGGTCGATGGGTTTCAGGTTCGCCATCTTGCCTGTTCCTGTCGATCCTATCGATCAATCTGTCACGACAGCGCGTAGGGCCGTGAAAAGGACGTGATCATTTTCTCGTGCGTGCGAACTGAGAGCATTGGGTTTCTCCGCGATCTCCGGCGACTTAACGTCGGCATGACGCGTGCGCGCTACTGTTGTTTTGTGCTTGGTACGCTGCGTGAGGTCCCATCGCGATGACGAGGCTTTCATTTGCCATAGGAAACGTCCCGACATTAAACCGTGACCCGACGTGGCGGCAACTCGTGGACAGCGCGGCGAGTCGTCAACTCTTGATTCGAGCGGGTCGACGACGGTTTGAAGAAGTGGTGGAACGGATGGACCGCGACGACCGACTGAAGGAGCACTTTGCATCGATGCATGCTTCGTTGATAGGCAAATACTCCAACGACGTGGGTAAACGAAAACGCTCGCCAAGCCCGGTACGTCCGACGACTCATGATCGCATCCCACAAAACATCCATCACTATCATCATGCTGCTATGCAACAGGCACCCGAAGCACGACCACCGAAAGAAGTCAGGTACCAAATTCAAACGTTGGAGGTGGCGTGACCACTTGCATAGAACGGAGAAATCGCCCCCACCCCCTCCGACAAACATCCCAGGCGCAGAACCAGTCTGGAACACACTGGCAAAGAGGCACGCAGACACTGCGATGTCCGCAGACAACTAGCCAAGTTGAACGAAATGACGCAAGTCGTTAGTGCTTGTCGATGATGGAGCCGAGGACGCCCAGGATGATGGCAATGGTCGATCCGAACGCCACGACTACGAACTCGTGACTTTGACGCTATCCCGTCGATGTCGGTACCATAGTTTAGCACGCGTTTTTTCAATCGCGCATTGGACTTGACTAAGTTGTCAAACATTTCGTCGCTTGCCTCCTTTTGTACTTTGAACTTGGCTTCGACTTGGGCAATTTCATTTCGCACTGCTTCGAAGTCGAGCTTCTCCATCATGTGGATGTCCTGCTTGAGTGTGACAAAGTCGTGCTCCAAGAAATCCCTCATGTTGCGCTGGGCAATATCTAAGCATGCACGGAATCATCACTTGGCTTGGCCAGCGGACACCGTACCAAATTTGAGCGTCGAGTTGAACACCCTCTCGAGGATCTCGGATTTGAGTGCAACGTGCTCCGCCTTGGTAGTCACCTGCATCCCATACACGTACCAGTCGTTAGTTTGCGAAAATGCACTGGCATGCTGCAGCGCACCACCGCCTGCTGAACTTCAATCGAGTCGGTGAATGCTGTTTTCATCGTGTCAACAAGTCCCTGCGCCTGCACGGCCGAGTACCCTACCATCTCAATGAGGTTCTTGCGTAAGCAGGCCTCGTTTCTACCGTGCCGTTGTAGCTGAGATACAACGTGGACGCGCTCCGAGTACGAGTCACCTTCGCCGTCCAAGTGAGACAATGCTTCTGTTTGTGAGTCCACAATATCAAGATCAAGTCCTTCCGTCGAAATCACTTCTCGTTCAAGGGGGTTCGTTGATTATGCAGTAAAACCAGCCGCTGTGAATCGCGGAATCGTTGCCAGTTGGTGCGTCGTCGCCGCCGCCGCGACAGCCCTCGCCCGCAGTGCACGATGCATGCCACAACCTGCGAGTGAAAACACAAGTGTGGGATCCGGAATTTATCCGGAAAACGCCGATATTAGTGCAACTGATTTCATTGTCAAGATTTTTCAAAATACGTCCCGACGATGGCAATCAGGATGACGAGGGTTGCGCCGCCGGCCACCGCTACGGGGAGAAGCGATCCATAAGCCCAAAGGAGAAGGAAAGGAAGGGAAGGAGATGGAGCACAGCACGTACAGAACTTCATGATCATGGTCTCCATCGTTTCGTTGGCCAAGTGAAGCTTGTGCACCATGCGGTCCGTGATTTGCTTTTGAAGGAGGAATCGCTTCTCCATGTCGACGATTTCGTTGCGTACTTTGTCAAAGTCATTCTTCTCGATCATGCGAATGTCTTGCTTCAGGTTGTTAAAATCCCGCTCGAGCAAGTCCCGCATGTGTCGCTGGGCAATGTCTACCAGCGTGTCAGGCAACCACTCGGTGCATGCGTTACGCCGTACCGAATTTCAGTGTCGAGTTAAAGACGCGGTCCGTTAGCTCCGACTTGAGTTGCACGTGCTCGGATTTTGTCGCGAGCTAGTTCGCCCACATCATTTTCCTGGTGAGTTGTCGCCATCGAGCTGCGTACCATGCCATCCTGCACGTCCAAAGCTTCCTTCATCGTGCTTTTTAGCGCATCCAGAACAGCTTCTGACTGTTCAGCCGAGAAGCCTACATCCCCATGGAGTTCATTATGCTACGCACCACACACCATCGTACCTTGATGTTGGAGCTGTGTGACAAACCGATTCGAGTCAAACGGGAGCGTCGCGCGGGGTCCTTGTCCATCCGAACCGGACAAAGTCGTCATCGTGTTCACCGATGTCCGTGCGGACCCCCGAGTCCGTCGGGCGACGATCTGTGGTAAAGCGTCCCACGATCGCCGCCATCCCGCCGCCGCCGCCAGCCTCAACGCCATGTCGGTCGACCTGTGAAAACACATACTAACCTGTCTAGTTCCATACGATCGGCTTAAGTTCGTCGGGCGCACTTTACCGGATATCCCGCTGGTTGGTTGGTAGAGTGGTCGAGGGGTAGGGCGAACGCCATTTTCGTTGGTGGGCACGGCCTCGTGGGTTTGGGGGGCAGGTCCATTTTCAGTCTCCGTGTAAACTGCTAAGATGGTACGTCGCGAGGAAGGCTGGATGGATGGAGATGCAGGTGGTCGAGGTGTGCGTGGCATGTACAGGCTAGCTGGGTCTGCCGCACGAGCCATGTCTTGCGTGTGTGGCCATGCTTTGCCAACGCATGCCCGCCACGAGCCCCACGAATGTGCACGTGGACCAACAGGGAATGTGACGGTGTCGTTTGTGGTGTCTGGATGTAGGGAAAGGATATCGTAGCTGGCGGCAAGAGCACCGGACGCAAGTCCCGCACTGCCCCAAAGTCGGAAAACGTGTACCTCAACCTCCTCGTGCGCCTCTACCGCTTCTTGGCCCGCCGTACCGACGCCAAGTTCAACCAGAACGTGTTGAAGCGCCTGTACATGAGCCGCACCAACCAGCCTCCCATGTCCATCGCTCGCGTCGCGCGTTACATGAAGAACAAGGAAGACCAAATTGCGGTCGTGGTCGGCACCATCACGGACGACATCCGTTTGTTCGACGTGCCCAAGCTCACGATTGCCGCGTTGGGCTTTACTGAATCGGCCCGCGCCCGTGTGCTGAAGGCTGGCGGTGAAATCCTCACCTTCGACCAACTGGCGTTGCGCGCCCCCAAGGGCCAAAACACGGTGCTGTTGCGCGGCCGCAAGACCGCCCGTGAAGTGTACCGCCACTTCGGCCACGAATCGACTTTGGACAGCGTCAACACCCACGACCACGTCAAGCCGTATGTGCGCAGCAAGGGCCGCAAGTTCGAAAAGGCTCGCGGTCGCCGCAACTCGCGTGGGTTCAAGGTCTAAGCCATGGACTAGCGAGAAGCAGCAGCACAAGAGTAGTGACACATCCAAAGGAGAGCTTGAATCATCGACTGCGTTTACACGATTGTTTAACCACCATCAATACAATCTGGCGCTTGGAGACTTTAGATACGACCGACCTCTCCACCCACCACCACTCGTTTCTCTATACCCTCGCTCACGCTGTTTCGTCCATCTACTGCGTGCAAGTACACCCCACGGAGCATCGGCGCGGACATGACCGCCCTGGTCTGCATGTGGCACGATGGACAGGATGCCAACTGAATCATCCGCACGTCTCGACTGAGCACCACGCCGTTTCGAGCAATTTTGCGTGCCGAGTCGTTCGCAACAGGCTGTCCCAAGGCCACTGCCCCATCCCACGGCCAGCATTGCTGCCGAGTTGGAATGTTCTTGTTGCACCCATGCCGAAATCCACCCCCGTTGCAAAGTCATATAGCATTCAGATCACGTCGTAGCGTCGCCGAGGCCCTACTTGCGCTTGTGCATTTCCTGGATGTACTTGATCTTGGCGACGATCTCGGCTACGCAAGCAGCATCAAGGCCAGGCGTGCCCTCCTCCGAGGAGAGGACAAGCACTCCAACCACGTACCGCATTCGTATGCACTTGCAGCGGAGTAATCAATCGTTTCTTCGTCGGGCTGGCTGTACTGGATCTGAAAGTCGCACGGTCCAGGAAGGAACCGAAGCCACGTAATGCTCGAGATCGGGCGTTCTGCCTACGCACGACCCACGTCGGATCCAGCGCCATGGCTCACGAAATCGCGGCCTACCACTTTGATGTTGGTGCGAGAGATCATCGCGCGCTCGCCGACTTTCGAGTTGTACACCTTGTGCGAGTCTACGCCCAACATGCGATGCTGGCGCTTTCCAAACTTGTTGGTTTTGATCACAGTCCACTCCTTGTACATGGCCGCTTTCACGTCGTTATACATAAAAGTCGACGGGGGCGGCCGGACGTTCTTATTGATGGCTTCCGCGCTTTCGACCGCTACACATGACAACGCGATGACGAGATTCCTGGCATCGCAAGCACCGCACCGGTTTCGCCAAATACGTTCGACTGCGGGGGAGCTGGCGCCGGGGCGTCGGCATACACCTCTACGCAGGCCGCGAGATGAGTCCAACGGGTACGATCGACATAACAACGACGTGCTTCGTGCCAACGTGACTTCTTGCAGCCCGAGAGGTTTCAAATTCGTCTCCAAATCAATGATCTCGGACGGCAGGTCCAGACGCAGTTTGTCGGCTTCGCTAACCTTGAGGATGTACTCGTCCAGCATGGGCAGTCGATGCTTCTTCTTGAGCATCGGGAGCAAGTCCTTGCCGGTCGTGCCGTCCTTGATCGGGATCACCGAGTGGTTCTCGTTCGGCCTACCCACGAAATGCCCGATGGGCACTGCGACATATTCCACCACGGCGTCGAACGTACATGATGATCTTGAGAATGTTCTTGTCGCCGCTCGTCGCGATGCGGCGCGAGTCTCCAGGTGGGATCGAGTGCTGGGGACCACCTCGGTGGATGATCGACGGGTCTGCACTCGATGGAGGTGATCCATCCGGTGGCGGACACGCTTCTGACCGTTCGCACAAACAAAACTCGTGGTTCCCGTTGTCCCCAAAGTTTTTGATTTTGCGCGAGCGGTCCAGCGCTACTCGCAGCGAGGTCAGGTCGATGCACTGAACAAAGCACACGTCACGGCAGTAGCAACCAGCAATCAATCACGAGCGCATGCATGCGACCGGTCGGCCCTCAACATGGCCGCGCAGATACGGGCTGGTTGCTGACATCGAACGCCAACATGCGCCACACTCGGAATCGGCAACTCAAGCGCGAGCCCGGGTCGCCCTTCGTACCTACCTGGAAAGTCTTCGTCGGGATACCCGTTGGCTTCGTGCAGTCGGAGGTCGTAGCACTCGGGATGGCCATAGTACAACTGCGGGCGCTTGCCTTCTTGCAAATGCGTCATCAGGATCGTCTGAATCGCTTCTTCCACGGTCGAGATTTCGTACAGCTACCAAGCTAGTGGCTGAGCAACATGACCGAATAGACAAGACGATACTTCGACTTGCATCTCGGCGCGGTTTGGGAGGTAGATTTGGAGCGGGATCATCGGCGCGTCGACCATGGCGTGGTGGGTTTTGTGCATGGTCGAGGGGCCGTTGCCGTTGTTATTGATCATCATGGCCCCGCGCAGCGCAGCATCCAGGAGCGACGTCTGCACAGACTGGATGAAGGAGGGAACGTCTTCCCGCTCAAACACGAACGTCGGCGGCTACGACATGGCCTTGATGACGCGGGAGTGGTCTCGCCAAAAACAGCATTCTACTTACCTCACCAGCACCTGCATCCGCGTTTGAAGAGGACGCTTTCTTTGCATCGAACACAACGACTTTCGGCTTGCCGTTTGGCGCGGCGGCCAACGCGTCCTTTGTGTCGTTGCGCGTTTGCTTATTCTCCTGGATTGCAGGGGGTTTCGCCTTGAACGACGAGACGGATGCGTCGTCGTCGCACGATACCACGTCATCATTCGGCAATTGCGCTTGTGTTTGAGACTGTGGTGGGGCGACGGACGGCACCGCCAATTGGATCGACGGCCGGTCCATCCAGGACGATCGCATTTCGTACGAGGCCACTTTCGGCGACGAGTTGTAGATACGGTCCACTTCAGAGTCCTGGCGATCGTGGAATCGAGGACTGTTGCATGCGTTCAGCCGCATGAGGCTTACGATGCTTCGCAGCTCACTCACTTCGGACAGCTGCATGACGTCCGCTGCCGCTTCCCGATGATGACGGTGAAAATGTACACAGTTCTTGCGAATTCTCCGGATAAAATGATGCAGGATACGGATAATATGCTGTGTGCGAGGCACGTGAGGTCGACGGCCAGGCCGCCGACCGCCTCGGTGTCCTCATGGACGCTTTGCGTGGATTTCGATGACACGTGCTCTGTACGTGACACAACTGCAGATCTTGCGCGCCTTGCCCGCACGGGAAAGCACTCTCAGGCGTCCGAAGTGTGGGATGACCTCGTCAAGCAATTCCTTGACGACAATGCGGTGGTGATGTCGTCACTCAGAGACGCCGTGGACATCAAAAACAAAGCGTCCACCCCATCGTCGTTCCAGCCTCACGTACTAGATGCGTTTCTGTCGGCATATTCCGCGGCAGACTTGCGGTCCGTGGACCGCGTCATCGCGAGTCGAGTGTTAGCTGGCCTTCCACGTGCATCCATCGTCAACCGTGTGGAATTGAAGCCTGACTGCGCGCGTGTTCTGTCCTCATGGCGCGGAGATGTCGCCGTCGTGTCAAGCAATTGGTCCCAGACCAGTGTTGCCTCCGCGCTGATTGACATCGCACGTGCTCGACACGCCGCGGGCTTGCCGTTTGCAGTGCATGCCAACGGTGAGGCCCTCCTGCTCTCACGGTTATTGTTATCTTCCCACCACGAGTCTTTCGTCCCCATCCGTAGAGCTCGAGTTCGACGCCACCGACGTGTCGACGGGAAACCTCGTTCTTCCGTTCCAAACTCCCCACGACAAAGCCGTCTGGATTCACAAACATCGGCGCGGTAAGTCGAATGCCAGCATACAACGCCTCGATCTCGTTATTCCATTGTCTTGATAAATACTGGAAAGTGTTCTTTGCCAACTCATGATTCGTTTGTAGCGCACCCGTCCAACGCGGTGGCGTTTGTGGGAGACGGTGTCAACGACCTCCCAGCGCTCTTGGCGGCCGACGTCGGCATCGTGCTGAACACGAGTGAGAGCAGCATCTTCAAAGTCGCCGCGCATGTCGGGTTGTCCATCGCGGATTCGCCTCGTCTGTCCAAGGCCGCGGATGCATGTCAACCGACGCTGTACCAGGCGTCGACCTGGCAAGATGTCGACACTGTCCTTCGTGTAGCAACGAGGCAGCCTTAGAGCAGCACTTGGTTGTGGCAGCTTTGCCGGAGCGTCTTGCGGGGAAGGACGATGCAGTTGCGGACAATCACTTCCGGCGCACACACCACGGCCGTCCCCAAGATCGTCACGTCGCGGACTCCACCGCCCAGCGCCACCGTCGCTGCATCTGGCTTGCTATTCGGGGGCTCGCCTACATGAGTCGCTGAGTGTCACCGAGCCCAACGAGTCGCGATCGCAGCGACCCTGAGCGTGCTGCAACATGATGTCGTACCCTCCACTCGAGCCCACTCGCCAACCATCGCATTCCACCCGACAATCGAAAACAACACGCACGCATGGTCTCGAATGGTCGCCCCTGCCAAAACGATCGAGTGGGCGACGCGGACGCCGCGCCCGATCGTGACGCCGGCCCCAATGCACACATTCGGGCCAAGCTTGGCGGATGGATGAATGCTGGCAGACGGATGAACGACAACGTTGCCTAGTCATACGATCGAGTCAGGAGATTTCTTGATGCGAGCGAACGTGGCAACCAGCACATGCAGGCGCAAATTGGTGCGATGGAAGCAGGTCAAAGGTGACGGCGTGCAGTTGATACCTTCGATTCGCGGCGAGAGCTTGCCGCCGGTCGACGCCAGAAGCGTGGGATCGACGTAGCGATACCGCTGCATGTACAACTCAGAGCACATGACGGTCATGCCGGGAGTCTTGATTTGGCACCAAAAGTCACCGGTCTCGAACACATACAAGGTCTGCGTCCCAGCCATGGGAAGCAAAAAGTCCTGCTCGAGACTACAGTCATCGATGCCGTGAGATTGTGGTCGCGCGACGGGAGACGTACCGGAGCTGGTCGGGGATGTCGTTGAACAGGTGAGGATACTCGACGCTGCGCAAAGTGGCCGCTTGCCGCTGCTCGACGAGCGCATCGCCCAACTCGACAATGTCCTGGATCATGTCCATATTCATGAGGTACACTCCACAGTTGATGAGGTCGCTGACAAAGGAGGCTGGCTTTTCGGCCCAGTGGACCACTTCGGACGAGTCTGGGTCAGCCACCAAACACCCGTACGTCTTGGCCTCGTCGGGGAACACTCGCTTCCCAAGCACCGTCACAAATGCTTGCGCTCGAATGTGATGATGCAGCATGTCCACGAGTGGAAAACTGCAGCAAATGTCGAAATGCAAGACAAAGAACAGGTCGGGGCTGCCATGGATGCCTGCTTCAATGTCCTCGCGGAACGTTCGCAACCCCCCACCGGTCCCGAGATGCTGCCTCTCTTGGAGGTAACGGATCGACGTCACACCCGCAATGTCGCGCGTGACCACGTCCATGAAGCTCGCAAATAGGCCCGCGTCGTACGCGCCGATCAAGAGAATCTCCTGGAGGTTCGGGACCTTTGCACACGCTTCGACGTGGTGGAAAAGCATGGGTCGACCGGCAATTGGGAACAGCGGGGTCGGTAGATCCATCGACAGCGGGCGGAAGTGTCGGTCCTCATGGCCACCCAGCAGGATCACCGCCTTGGACGACGGATATCTCGACGACATGCCTAAAGTGCCATAGCCCGCGCGGTGCGAAATGGGCCAATCGAATGGCTCCATTTGCATACGCTTTGACCAATCAAATGGCTTCCACGTTTGAATGGTCTGACGCGCCACCGTCACAGACAACTCGAAGTTGATTTTGCTCGATTTTGGAAAAAATGACAAGTCCATTCGCGCTGGCTAAGTCAAGTTCGAGTGAACGGGCTTCGATACACTGCGTTTTCGTCGGGCAATTGAGCCTGTGAAGCAACTAGGATACCATCGCCTCCACGTGCGCAGGTCTTTTCATTGTCGCACAAACACTGTAGACGTCAAACTCTATGCTGTACACGAAACGGACAACCTGGATTTGAGGATATTCCCGTAAATGTTTCACTAATTTTGCACCAAAAGTTCACGAAACGCCAACGAATCGTTCGAAGTTTGGGGAAGGAGCTTCGACATGCGCCCGTGCGCCAACCGCCCCTGTACGACGAAAGATGAAGTTGCATCCAACTGGGCTGGCCGTCGTGGTGGTGTTTCCGTCCATCGCAGTCTTTTGCTTGGCGCATGTGCTCTTGAATGCGTCCGTCGCTGTCTCGTTAGTGATCGCTTTTCTCTCAGCGTTTGTGTGGGCCGACGTGTGGTACTTTGTTCACATCATCGTGACGGTCGTGAAGCCGCGGCCGACGCATATCCAGAGCGTTCTCGACACGCATGAATACCCTGCGTTGGTGAGTCTGAACGACATTGATCGCAACGGACATTTCAACAATGCGCGGTACTTGCGAGCGTGTCAATACGGCCGTCGTGCATTTTGGACGGTTAGTTGTGGACATCATTCCTCTCCGTCACACGCAACTCTTCCAAGGTGCCCTCCACCTCACCCACGTCGTGTTTACCATAGGCGAATGGAGTGTGGGGACTTGTCTGCGCCAACGGTGGCAACTTAATCGTCGGCGCGCTGTCGATCCGGTACCGCCGCGAGCTCACGTTCGGCCAATGGTACAATCTCCGGACTCGTATCCGGACGTGGGACAACCAGGCGTTTTATGTGGAGCACCAATTTGTGACGGGCAAAGCCGACACGCTGTTCGTGCATGCTGTCGTCCTGGTGAAGAACATCGTAATGGGGTCGCTGAGGCCGCAGGAGCTGATGGAGATGCGTCAACCGGGCGTCGCGGCGCCTCCAGTGGACGCCGATGTGCAGGGCTGGATTGATTCGAACGCGGCGTCGAGCTTGATGTTGCGGCCCAAGAAATCAACATGAACACGAACAACATGGGGTAGCCACGTCGAGTTAAATAGATTACTTCCAAAAGTACGATGGCGAGTAGACTAAACCTATGGGATTCCTACGGCGTTGACGAAGCACAATGGAGGAACTTCCAGCCTGGCCAACAAAAGCTAACAATACCCCTCCCGCGTGGAGGGGTTGGGTGCGGTGCGACGTCGCTCACTCTTCTTCTTCCGAGATCGTGTTGAGGTTCTTTTCCTTGGGTGCCGTGAACACTGCGACGGTTGGTTTGATCGAGAACGTTTTACGCATGAACATGAGGTCTTGCATGATGTCCAATGTGTCTTGGTCCGAGCCGAGGCTGATGAACGAGCCGAGCGCGCGGGTGGCTTCTTCCAGCGCGGACGACGGCTTGAGCATTGTGACAGACAGCGTGTCCATGATGGCGCGAGGGTTCGTAGGATGTGGCGGAAGGCGACGAATGGAGAATGGGGTGCCGCTTCCAACGCGGTCGAAATCGCACTTAGTGACGCCTGAGATCTAGAAAATTGAACTTCGATGTATTTCGTCGTGGATTGGACAAGAGCAGGCACGGCGCAAGGGTAACTTCGAGCGTCGCTGAAGTACGAGCCTACAAACCCCTTGATGAACACGGTTAAAGTACGATTGGTCAACACGAACTTAGTGAATAGTCCGTCGTCAACGATGACGCTGCCTTGCCTCAGGTGCCGAGGCAGGCAATTAAGCCAATCGGGGGCGCCCCAACTTCTCGTGTCACATGTCATGCAGCGATGATGCAATGCACTTGGGAGGCTGAGGAGATGGCGATCGGCACGGGTCGCCCCCACCCCGTCGGCCACGCGGACGGCGTTCGAAAGTAGCCGTGTATGCTGTCGGTATCGCGCCAGAGGGGGCATAACCGGTCGCGCATGGGTGGCTTCTCCCAACAATCCCTGCGGCTGGGGTCGTCCGCGTGGGGTTGAAGTTGTGGTGTGTGTTCACGTTGAAGGTCGCGATCCATCCCAAAGAAAATTCACCCCGGTGGACTCCCCAAGAGCAGTGCAATCCCGAGCTCGCCGAGGACCCAGCGCCGCGACCATTCCGTTTTTTTATCGGGGAGGGGCACTGTGCCTTTTTCAGGAACCAATCAAATTCGAGGATTGGTATGGTGTCGCAGTTGATTGGTCGCCACAATCCAGTACAATTGGTGGCAACTTCGGCGGAATCGAAGGTGCAGAGGGCCGTTCTGCCGGGAGGTGGAGCGAGCGCCAGCCACCGCTACCCGGGTGGAAAGAAAAGCGAGCATTAATGACAGCGCGGACGGCTGGCTGCATGGCCAAGGACTACGATGTGATGTGGCTTTACTCACAGACGATCTGGGCGAGCTACCATTCTTGAAGGGTTTTTGCGTTGGCACAGGCGTCGCTTACGCCAGCGCGTGGACGCTGGCCTAGACGGCCTCTCGACGGCTTGACAAACGTGCGTACGGGGCACTCTGGGGCACCACCTAGGTGAGTGTGCGGGCTGCTGGCGAAGTAGCGAATGCATTCAAGCACGAGAGGTAGTGGGCTCGTCTTGGCGCATCCACGGCAACATTACGTGGTGGATGCCATCCACATTTCACCCAGCCAGTTTGATCCGGGACACTTGGTCTGAGATTCACGGATGTGCCTCTGCTGTGCATATGCTTTCCCTGAGAGAAGCTCTGTCCAACGAAACTGCTGTGCGTGGGCCTTGGTCGCATCGATACGATCGAGGGCGCCTTGGCCTCGCGCCCCGGCATACGACGAGGTAGCCAAGGAACTGAGGGAGCTGCCATTTCGATCCGTGGTCACCGGCGTCTCCATGTGTAGCACATGAGGGTGTGTGCATCGTGGGAGACGCTATTCACTCGTTGGAAACGGCACACCCCCATGAATGAACATTCGACCACTTGTGCTGAGCCAAGGCGAATGGTGGTGGATGTCTAGCGTCAAGGCGCGACGGAGGTGATCGAAAGACCTCGCTACAACCAGGCCGGTGCGCTGAGGATATGCTAGTGGCCGTAACACTGCGGCATGGATGCGTCCGCTGAGCCAGAATTGCCTGTTGAACTGCATGCAGCATCGCGCATGGGCTCCATGGCACGGATATCCAAGATGGATACGACTCGCCGCACGCGCGGTGGCACCGAGCCGGGGAAGACTTTACCACATTCGCCATCAGGAACCACAGCTGGGGCATCGAGTGAGCTATGTCTTCACGCAAACCAATGGATCACTTGATGCATGGGACGAAGGTGCAGCTACTTATTCCAGAGCTTGAACAGCCACGACGCGCTTCCGCAGCGCCAATATGTACGACTCCATCTCGGCAGGAATGGCTGCGTCAATGAGGCTGCGCGGAATCCACCCTTTTACGTCTGTGTTGATGATCCACACGAGCCGTGTGCCTCGTTCGTGGCGGAGGATGAGGAACCCCATGACGCCATTCATGCCACGGGTCACACCGCTGCCGCGCGGGACGTTCTTGTACTCGATGCCGGTCGTGCCAACGATGTACCCGCTGCCGTCTTCGAGTTCTTTAGCGACGCGGACATTGATGAAGTCGCGGGCGGACACGAGGCCGCCGTACATGGCAAATGTCAGGGTGTGCATGATCTCAACGTTCGGGGCAAGTTGCTTCACGAGCGTGCACGCGTCCACGGACGTGTTCCATTCACGAGTGTCGGCAATTTTGATGTGGAGGACGTCAAACACGACCGACGGCGGGGCTTCCACGATCGCGTCGGCTTGGAATAGTCGCACAGACTTGCCAGGTTTGCTCCAGATGGACGCATTCGACACCTTGCAGGTTTCAGTGCGCCACAAGGTCTTCGACTCGACGCACATTGCATAAAATTCATCCAGCGCTGCCCCGCCGATCGCCAGGATGCGCGCGTCTTCCTGCTCGACGTCCATGGTCGCAAGTTGTGGGCGGCACGTCCAATGTGTGGGAAATACCAAACGCCCTCAGGGACAATCAGCATAAATGCGTCTGATTCGCCAAACGGACAACAATCAGAGCCAATTGGCAGGTATATCCCACGTTGAAGCGGGATAAACCTCGTGGTACGAAACAGCGTCGTGGTTAACGTAACCAAAGGTGGTGCGTCTGCTGAAGTCGTGTAGATCTCGCCTGTGTGCAGCTAATGTGAGCTCAAGATGGCGCTGGGCCACTGCTACAGAGTCTAGAGCGCTTGTGCGGCTGAGCGCAGTTGCCGACATGCGCGCGCTGCGAAAGTCCTGGCCACCCAAGCTGATTGTGGTCCGAACCAGTTTGCAGTCGACGATGCGTCCATTCTCCATCTGCCGCTTCTAACCCCGCCCCACCGCCGATCGAGTGTCTGCTAGGAATTTCTTTGGTTGGATGTGTTTGTATGACTAGGGATGCCGAGGGGTCCTGGCGTTCCAAGTCGACGTGAAGCCGTTCGCCGAGGGCGTACACACATCCACCGCAAGTTCATGCAAGCCCTCGACGCTCCGAGCTGCGCCTGCCAGTACTTCTGGCGAATCATCGTCCATGTAGCTCATGGTGGTGACGCCGCTAGTTCTCCTCATGGCACGTATGTTCACTTCCGCATCGTGGGGCGACCTCTCGCGCAGGTCAATCGTGTCGAAGGCAGTGAGTGTGGGCCGACAGTCCTTTCCTCCTTCTAAGCGTTGCCACTGCCACCCATTTCCTCAGACCGTTCGCGCATTCAGTGTCAGCAAAGGATGGCTACGAACGATTCGTGTTGCCTGGCGCCTCCTTGGTTCACCGCACTTTGTCGCGGCGGTCGAAGCCACCTACGTCATCCTGCTCGACGACCTCCTCGCGGCGCTCTGTGACGCCGACCACAAAATTGTACGATGTGGGGCCACGTGGTGTATCTTGATCGAGTTCTTCTCGCCCGTGAGAGCCAAGGAGATGTTTGGTGCAAGTCGCAAAACGTCACGACCGGGTAGTCGAGTTGCCGCCGTGAGTTTTGTTGCCTTGTGCGTGTCTTCATGCTTGTGAAGATTGGCGACGTTGCAGCCACAGTCGGCCTAGCCAAACTCACGCTACCACTGCCGCGGGCCAGGGCCCCCAACGACAAAGCTCTGCGCGAAGCTCGTTCCCGGCGCCGCTCTCGTCTTCATGTTCCAGAGGTCGTGTCGTCAGTGTGGACCCGTCGGCCTGCGGCTGAATGCTCGGTCTCACGCACGTTTTGCCACGATACCTGCGACGTCAGGTTGTCGGGAAACACACCAACACGCGCCGTGCCTGGCAAATCAATATCTTTCGTTGCTGCTTTTGCGGGGGCCTCCCCACGTCAGGGAGAGTGCATTCAAGCGTTGGTCGGGTCGAACTCCGTAGCCGTCGGGGTGGGGGCTGTGCTTGTCCGGGGCCCGACGTGACTGCGAACGACATGAGCTCCGGCACCTTCGATGAACTGAGTCGAGAATGCCGCCCTTGCGCACCAGCCCCTCTTTGGCCCGAACTTGCTGCTCTTTGCCAGCCATGTTGGGCATTGAAGTGCCGGAATGTAGCGACCATCGACGGCGACTTTCCGTCGTTTTTCGGACGAGATATCAGGTGCTGCATGACTGTGTCGAGGGCACTGGATCCCTCAACAAGCCACTCAACGTAGTGTACTATATGCGATGTGCATGCGTCAGGTGGACCGCTGCTATTGCCTCCTGTGTGTGCCGCTCGGGCGGTTCCAGGTCGATGGATGCAACTTGACATCAACCGCATCGCGGGGGTCCTCAGGGCCGGCCCTCCCTCCCTCTTCCCTCGGCATGACTGCGATCGCGCTCGTTTCCACGAGAACGCCTAGGAATGCTACTTCTTCGGCGACATCAAGCCTGCACCGCGTCCTTGCAACTGTCCTCGCGTCCGGCGTAGTCGCGTAGCTCATCTACGGCTTCCACGACGCCGTCATCGTAGTCACGCACATGATGTAATGCGCCACACTTGTTGCGCTCTCTTGTGGATTCCCACGATCGTCATGTGACTCATGGCCCCGACTCTGCCACGACGTCACGGCAATGTACAGCCGAGGCCGCCGACTTTAACTGCGCTGCGGGTACGCTTGAATGTCGATGGAGCGGGCTGTCAAACCTGTGCGGTCGACTCAACGTGATGTAGGCATCGTCGGCAGCGGCATCACCCCGCCGTTCTGGCCACTGGCGAGGCTTTCTTCTGTATGGATTGTACGCTGTGGCTGCGACCGCCTTTGGTCGCCAAACCGTCCCCAGACCATGGCGTCGGCCGCGATCGCTGGCATTCCCTCGATCTCGCACGCGCATGGGTTTTACGTCAGGCGACCCGCGGCGATTAGGAGCATCCCCATGATGTGATGCCCTACTGCCCGATGAATGAACGTTCCCAATAATTCACACAAACGATGTGATCAAGCGCCGACAGACTGAAGCGCCACGAAGGCATCGCACACAGATGGAGCATCGCCTGGGAGGCCGCACACCGACACCCTGCCAGTCGACACAAACCACTCCCTCCCAGCGACTACTTACAGGAGCTACGTTAGCTGGGCAGCTAGGAATGTCATCGTGTGGGCAGGCTACCCCGTCGTCGTTGCCCGCGCTCTCCGTGCAACGACGACCTGAACGAACATTCGTTTTCGACCGGCCACACACACCATGGCGGATTTCCTCCACAGCAAGATCAACGCGAGCAATGTGCACGTGGCGGGAGTGGCAACAGGGCATCCATCGAGTGTATAACAACAGCACCTTCTCGAGTCCTAATGTGCGTCGACGCGGACGGCGGGGAGTCGGTCGAGGCGGTGCGTCCAGTACGGCGCTCGGATCGGATCCGTGGCTGCGAGCGCGTGCAAAATCTATGCAGAAATTCGTCTCAACTTCACGTCGAGCATGCCGAGAGAAACATGACGTACCTCCTTGGCTTTGTCGAGGCTGTCGGGGGTGCTCGCTGCCACATGCAGATCCACGAGGAGATTCGCGGCAAAGATGCAAGTCGTGGGGTGTTCGGCGTAGATTTCTTCGGCCATGCGGTGAATCGGTGCGACGTCGATGTCGTGGCTCGACCGGAGGTACCCGCGCAGGTAGTTCCATGGACTTTCGTTGTGCGGCGCGCGGCGAATATACGAGACGGCAACTTGAATTTCCCGAGCGCGGATGTCCGCGGGCACGTCACGGGCGTGCATGTGGTGAATGGCAAACCACCGATGGTTCCACGCCTGCACAATGGAGAGGCTGGTCAAGAGTGGTGACGCCAGCGGCTTGTTACCGAGTTGTTGCGCATATCGAGCAGCAGCATCTCGTCGACGAAGGCAAGTTCGCCATCCCAGAGCGAGAAATGCTTGACTACCCACTGGCGGTACGACCATGCGTGGTAGTTCTTCTGGTCGTCCGTCAACGCTTCTCCGACGAACGCTAGCTCGAGCGAGCTGTCCTGCAGCCGTTCGACAATTTCGCGGCGGTGGTGCCAGATCTGGTAGTTCTTGGGCGATTCTAGCGCATGTTGCCTCGTGAATTCAAGTTCGTCATACAGGTCAGCGTTGAGTGACGCCAACACCTTTCTGCGAAAGTGCCTACAGAGCGACTACGTTTGAGATCGCCAGGGTACAACATGGGTGAAGACGTACCAAGCCGTGTAGTTGGCGGCGTTGCACTCAATGGCCGCCGTGGACAGTACTAACGTGCGTTCGCTGTGCTCGTCCAGCAAGAGCACCGCGCGGAACAGATCCATCACTTCTTGGACTACAATCGCACACAATGAGCTTGGTTGTTCCCTGGCGCGGATGCACCGACGTACAGTGCTTTGAATAGCTAATGGGGGCCGCCGGGTTTGGTCCATCGTCTTGCGGCACACGTGTCACATCAGCCCACACTGGGCTCGTCAGCGAGAAATCGTCCATCCTGCTGCTGCTGGAAGTTTCTGGGGTTGATGGCAGTCGGTAAAACGCGTCCAAACATGTGCGTTTAATGCCACAACGCTACGTATCCGTAAGATTTCAAACAACAGGAAATATTCATTCGACTCGAATAAAATTGATAATAATTTTGCATCGAAAAGAGCCTAGGTGCACGCCTATAGGTGCACATTGAACGCCTCGGTGAAAGTTGTAGGTGCAAGCTTTAAGTTAGGTGCAACCTCCCAACGTGTAGTTGTCCTCCTGTTAATGGGACTTGGCGGAGATTTATGCCGTGAACACCTTTACGACGGACTGGATCGGCGCGCGACAGATGGGGCATGTGGCGGCATCGGACAAGCACTGGATGCACGACGACAGGTGGCCGCATGGGATGCACACAGCGTTTCGGACCTCATCCATGCAGATGACGCACTCGTTTGTGGCACTGCCGAGGTCTGGGGCGGACGGGGCGGTAGCCGCCGTTGGTGGCGGCACGTCAACTGCGATTTTATCCAGCGACGACGCAAGGGATTCGATCTTGAGGCACATACGGCATCTTTGGGCGTCAGGCGAGTTGCCGAGGGAACCTTGGCATGACTTGCACACGACAATGTCGGGGACGGACGGCCTCCACGGGTTCGCCTGGCCTTGCATGGCAAGCGCTTCTTCATACGACGGCGGGGGGCCTTGAAACGGGGCAGTCGGTGGAGGTGGTGGCAACCCTCTCGACGAACCAGTTGAGTTCACCATGGACCGAAGGTGCGATGGAGGGGATGAAGCATGCGTCGGCGATGGCGGCGACAGTGGACGGAATGTATCGGGCCCCATTGGCGATGATTTCATTCCCTGCACCATGTTGCACACGTCCATCCATTGCCGCGCCTCTTCAGTCGACTCGACGCGCATGGCGAACGTGGAAGCGATCGCGGATCCCTACTCGACATGAGACTTTTCATCGCGAAATGGATCGCATGTCGGTGGGTACCTTGGCGCGTCGATTGGACGGCTCTCTTGAAAAGTACGGCGCCTTGTACCGGAAGCATGATACCCCATTCGAAAGCACGAGCTCGCATGAAGTTGGACGCTCGGACGTGATGGTAAATCGAGTAACTTTTGGATCAAATAGCACAACCATGAACGGGCACAGCATGCTTCGCTCTGAGTGGAGCGCCAGCTCTACCATGGAATGCCCGGGCGCACCGCTCTGGACGCGGAGAAGCCGTGCAAAGCAAGGGTTCCACGAATCCGACCCCGTAGAGAATGCAACAGAGCCTTTGTGCAACTCGACGGCGAAGATAAGAATGCGCGCGGCTTCTCGATGGTTCACAACCTCTGTGTGGTTCTTGAAGCGTACAAGATCCAGCGGAAGGAGCCCGTCTGCGTTGAGGCGATACAGGTCGGCTCCTCGTGCCACGAGCACCTTTAAGACACGCGCATGTCCGTAGTACGCAGCGACGTGAAGGGGAGTGTTCTTCTTCTGCACGTTCGTAAGTGCGTGGATGTCAGCGCCATGCTGCAAAAGAAGATCCACAATCTCGGAGCACCCGTGAAATACGGCAGTGTGCAGTGCGGTAAACTGTGACGACGGATGTCGGTATTCCAGCACAGACGCCGGACGCGCCTCCTTCTTGATTGCAGCCAGGAGAGACCTGGCTTCGTCTGGGGTGCCCGTGGCGCACACTTGGATGAGATGCAGCCCAAGCGTGGATGTCGATGCCATGTTGTCAAGTGTGCCGGCAGGTGCTTTCTGCCTCTGCTCGAGGCGAGTGCGTGTCGGTTGCCTTTGATATTTTTCATTTTCCCTTAAGTACATCTCCATTCGATTAAGTGTTCCGTTTTCCGTCAACGTATTGAAAAAGTGATATCTATTTGATAACGTACCCTTCTCCCAACAAAGTAACGGGTTCCCTTTCGATAAGGTAATCTTTTTGACATTTGGTATTTGAGAAATTGCCCGGAACAGGAAAATTCGTTACCGGACGTCTCGTTTCTGTATTCGAAGTATACATAAATCAAGCATACCGAAAAGAGTAGCTGTGCATTCTTTTGGACAAGGTGCTGGTTTAAGCAAATTTCCAGCCAAGGCCCGAACCAACGAAAGGAATCCAGCACCATGGTGGCGGCGACCAAGAGACCCGGTGATGTCCGCGACATGACGCTGGAAGAGCGCCTCCAAATGAAGAAGAATGGATTTGCAAACGCCCCGAAGCAAGTAGAGAGCGACGAAGACGACGACGAAGACAACGATGAAGTTGGTGGCGATGAAGGCGACCACCCGTCGACCAAGCGCGCAAACAAGAACCGACCGCGAGAAGTCACGTCCAAGCGGCCCGTCGGACGCTTCCGCGAAGTGCTTCAAATCCGCAAGAAGGTGGCGCGGGATCCTCGCTTCGATCATGCTAGCGGTAAACTGAACGAAGATCTCTTCAAGAAGTCGTATGCCTTCCTCGACGACATCAAGGTACGAAACGACATGTCCATTTCGACGAGTCATGCAATCTACCAGGAAGCAGAACTCCAAGAAGCGAAAAAGCTCCTGAAACACGCCAAGAGCAAGACGCGCAAGGCCGAGCTTCAGGTACGCCACGTCGATCGTGATCGTCCAGTGGTGACATGTCGCGACAGCAAGATATTTCGTTGCGCAAGCAAGAACTGGCAGAGGCCAAGCGTGCCGACCGCATTCGAGACGCCACGTTGAAGCGGAAGCGAGAAGAGCGCGAGGCCGTTGAGAAAGGCAAGGGCGCGTTCTACCTCAAGGTACTGTCGATCCATCATGTCGTTGGCACTCGCGTAAACATCGCCTGCAGCGAAAAGACAAGAAGCAACTGGAACTCAAGGCCAAGTTCGACGAGCTTCAGGAATCCGGTCGGTTGTCCAAGTTTATGGCGAAGCGACGAAAGAAGAACGCCAACAAAGACCATCGATGGTTGCCCACGCAACGCAAGACATAATCGTCGCAATTCATCTTCCCCTTCCTTTCGATCGTCTCGTTCAGGGTTGATTGGGATTCGCTCGTCATGGGCAATGCAGCACAAAATTCCTTTGCGCGCGGTGGCATCGATGGCGGCTGCGACGACACCAATGCAGTGTCAAATCGGCGACGCCGTCGCGGCTGTCAAATATGACGAAACCGGACGGAATTCGCTCGTTTCCGACGCACAAGTCGCCAAAATCCCCAAAATCCCAACCATTTTCACAAAATTTGAGCGACGTGTGGGACTCGGGTGTCAAGTGGACATTTTGGCGGTTTCACTTGTCGAGGGGTTTCGGCGTATGGGCGCCGTCGACCATTCTTCCATTTGCGATATGGGAGCGGGTGAATCGACAGGAGCGCAAGTGGCTGTGTCAGGAGTCGCGCTGTGGAAGGCCGCGGCGGCGGCGGATGTTGCCAAGGTTCGCGCCATCACGTCACATCCCGATGTGGGCCAAGACCTGAACTGGATCCACCCGGACGAACACATGACACCGCTCATGGCGGCCGCGTCCGCTGGCAAGGTATGCGAACGAATTGGGTCGGAGCTCATGAGATAGAATGGATGTGCAGCTCTCGATTGTGACGCTTCTCGTCGAACGTGGCGCGGCTGTGGATATGTGCGACCCTGTGCATGGAAACACGGCGTTGCACTTTGCCGCGGCCAAGAACAAGGCGAGTGTCCTGGAGAAGCTCCTGACTGCAGGTTGCGACCCGCACGTGTGGAACAAAGACGGGCTGACCGCGATGGACTTGGCACGATTTCGTGGCCACCGCGAAGCAGGCAATGTGTTTGCGCGGCATTTAATGCACGCCAAAGGGTGGTTGTACCTGAAGAAGGGTCGATCGATGCTCCTGTCGTGGACAAAGCGGTGGTGTGTCATCTATGAGTGCGGCCCAGACCATTCCCGCATGGAGCTTAGTTTGTTTCACCACCCCGACGACGTCAAGCCAACGAAAGTGCTGTTCCTGACGGCATCCGAGAACGCCGCGAGTCCGCGGTCTTCGTCGCGCCATCGATCGAAACACTCGTTCTCGTTCACGTCCACGACAACGTACCAAAAGTACGAAGGGCGCGACACGTTCTCTCGCAGCTTGGCAGTGCGGAAAGCGCGCCACATCCCAGTCTACAACGCGAGTGGATTTCGCTTTGCCACGGAAACTCTTGAAGGCCGCGACAAGTGGATTCAGTTGCTCGGTCCCCTGGCGTTCTCCAACAACTTGGTGCGTCCCATGCTTGCTTTGTCCAAAATGTCTCCGTCGTTTGTTGTGGGCGTCTTGGTCGTGATGCACTTGTTCTGTAGCCGGTTCAAGCCCAACTGCACCAACCGCACAGCATGCAAGCTCCGCCGGAAGACGAGCCCGTCCTCGAGCCGATTCCGTGGCAAGATCCGCGCTTCCGCACGTCGTCGTCGCAAATGGAATGCATACAGCACGATATCAACATGGCGGATTTGTCGCCGTCGGCTCCGCCGTTGGATAACGAGGACGGGCACGCCGCCAAGATGGACAACAACGAGTGCGTGATCTGCATGGACATGCCACGTGCGGCAGTGTGCGTCCCGTGCGGCCACTTGGCGGGATGCTACAATTGCCTCCTTGTCGTTCAAAAGAAGAGCGGATGCCCCATTTGCAGAAGCGCGATTGCCGCCGTCGTCCGCGTGTACACTTGCTAATTGCTTGAACTCGATATTTCCACAAGTACACACTTGAACCTTTTGGAGCAAATGAACGCAAGTCGGAATCGCTCAGTGACTTAAGCTGCCGATGGTGTATCACACATGGCCAGCAACTGCATAAAGCACCAGTCCATTTTCACATTCGCAAGGAATGGTCAAGTGTATGGGGGCAATCCAAGCTGTGAGCGAGGGAAACGCGCAGGTGGAGACTCCATGCGTCAAGGCAACACCGAAGCGGGTGAAGTCGTTAGTCGTGGAGGTCGGTGCGTCGGGAATCGGGGACGACATTCGGGCAAACCTTGCACGATTTGATGTCCAAAAGGAGAATCGACAAGAGGCCAGCGACAGCAGCCGACCCAATGTCAAAATAGCCCACCTGTCGTCGAAATCCATGACATTCCGTCCATGGTAATGTGAGTATGGTACACACGCCTCCCTTGACCCTATCGAACGAGTCAAATACTAAAATGGCTCATGCCGAAAAAATATGGCACTTGGTCCCTGTGTCGGCATGCACCCCATAGTCGAGAGCACAACATAGGATCGAAGAGACAATCGAGAGAGCGACGATGCGTCCAACGCCGATGGACAAGGCAGAGTGCGACGGTCCCAAGCATCCAACGCAGGATGTAAGATCGGTTCGCCGTACATGACGAGCATGCCAACTGCCATTCGACGGCATCAACTTGCGCCAAGTGGGACATGATCGAGAGCAGCCCGGTAAAAGGTTGGATCAACCCGAGCTACTTGTACTGCTTTGTGTACACATTGAAATTGCCTTGAATGACGCACATAAGCCGAAGCACTTCGCCCGACGCGATGACGGAAGCGACAACGTTGATGACGTCGGCTGGACGAGTGTTGCAGCACGTAGTTGGACCCATCAGCCGGTACCAACTCGAGGGAGCCCTTGCTCAACTGGCCATAGTCGTCGCTCTCCCGAGAAAAAGCAGCGGGCGGACGATCCAAATGACCACAGCAATGCGATCAGCTCCATCAACTTTCATCGTTCCTCCTTAAATCGTCCGAAGATGATCGACACAAGTAGCACGCGAGGCCGATGCCCCGTCATCCCCGTGATATACGTGCACGCCACTCGCATAAAAGATGCGGCATAGTCTGGGACTTCTAGGTTGGTTGAAATAGGAACTAGAGTCCTTCCGTTTACGAGCAAAAACCAAACCACGTCTCCAGTTTCCACACTCCACCATGAAGTACCAGGCGTGAAATATGAAAATGGATATCTTCTCCAAAAATCGACTTGTGGGCCCGCAGCGCTTGGAGGCGAGATGCGTGACCTCGACGTTGATCAGTTGAATAAGTATGTCGTTAGTCGTTTTGGGCCAACTGAACGAACCCAGTCAGAGCGGATGGTCCAGTGTCGAGAACGACGACGTGTTGAGTAGAAAGCTTGAGTGAACGACATGCACGAACGGGTAACACGTTGGTGCATCGCAACGTAAGCTCAGTCAGGTTGGAGCGGGCAAGACCGGAACCTAGCAAAGCAAATGATCCATTGCATGGTGGTGGGTCGGACGTACTCCCGTTGACATGCGATGGTGAAGACACGCTCGGTGCCAATGAGAAAATGGAGCGTTTGGTTCACGTCCCCATAGGAAGGTGCCACTACCGTTGACTGCGTCACGTGGACTGTGAAATCATCCGTGGAATGCAAGACGAAATGCCGTGCGCTGCGCGCGCGATGCGCCAGTGGATTTGTTCGTACCAACCAGTCGACCACCGCAGACACTTAAGGTAGATGGGTAAGCAGCACGAGGAGACGAAAAATGTGCTTGAGCTCCACACACCCCAGTGGTTGAAGTGTGCTTTCAAACGCTACGAAAGCTGCCTGCAGCGGCCAGTCCACCGCGCGATTTTGAGCAAGAACGTTGACGAAGCTTTGTTGGCAAGGGCAACTAACTGGAGCTTCGAATCTAACTTTGGTTGGCCACAGGAGACGACTTCGATTATTTCGACCACACCCTCGCCAAAAAAGGTTCGCAGGGTAGTATTGAAGACCTTGACAGTACGGAACATCATCGGCTACAGGGACTATAACGTTGCACGCCGTCACCTTTTCGAGGAATGGTCTCACTGTTGCGAATAGTCTGCTTCATGGCGGACGGGAAAGCTCGTAGCGAACCGCCATAGAGTGCCAGTACATAGAATCGCAGGGTCCACATTCGGCAACCTTCAGTCCCAATATATGGCGCCATTGGTTTGGCACCTGGCTGTAACACTGGCTTTGACGGGCTTCGGAGCGAGAAGTCTGCCATGTTCGATTGACGTCGAGCCACAATGGCAAACACTTTGTCCGGCCTTGCTTCTGGTGGCGAAGCAATTTCACAATCGCGATCAAGTTTGTATGACAGGTGTACTGGAATGATCGGGCAATCAGTGGAGAGGACTGAATTGGTGACCAGCGTTTTTGGCGCACAACGTTGGGTAGTCCTTTGGAATGTAGTCAGCTGCAGCAATCACGTTGTCGAGCCCATGAGTGCATTTTCGCTTGTGACTGTCGATCGATGCGCATAGGCCAGATCCACTAAACAGGATTGAGTTCCCGAGGCATTGTAAACTGACCGCCACAGATCATGTTGCATGTCCGTGGCCAATAGCGTGGGTAATTTCGACTGGAAACCCAGGTTAGCGCAAGGTAAAACACCCAAAGCTGCTTCCACAAGGCGTCGTTTCCCACACCAACTTCGAGAGACGAGAGAATTCGTGAGGGTGGATTTGTCTGGGTATAGTACAGCTTTGCCACAACAAAACCTGTGGTGCAGGGCTGAAACCTACCTGGATTTCCTGGGCTCGGCATGGCTGCAAACAGCTCTTTCACATTGTAACGATCAGCAAAAGTGAAACGGCGTTTCGTCAAGAACATCGATTTTGCGTCTTCATCAACGGCGTTCGTCTGCTTAAAGTCCAACAATATGGCGTGAGTCATTTCATGATAAGAGTAATCATTGAGCTTGACGTGTGCCATGATGGAAGAGGCAACATGCATCTACCTCTATTTTCACTTGAGCATCATCATCATGCATCGTGGAAACATTCGTATCATAGTGACATTCTCGAAACTTTGTCGAAACCACTCAGAGCACGTCGGAAAGCTGATGCACATGCCCACAGCTGTGAATTTTGCAGCGATTAGTTCCCCGTGGTGGCACCAGACCTCATGCGTGCAAGTCGAACTCACTTACATCCGCACGCGGGACAGATTGCCGTGTTATCACTGTGCAATCTCGGCTTGCTGCACCTTTAGGCAGCGCCGAAGTAATTGATGGCGTCTTGATGTGTTGAGGGATCGTTGTCCTTCGCGCGCGCAAATTTGAATAGTCGTCGCACTCCTGTCATCCGGATACGAGTTCAATTGCACCGGTTAACTGTTGGTCACTTTGCGAAGTTGACCGAGATGAAAGCCCCCGCAAAGACCGCCGCCGACTTGGAGAAGGAAGTATACACTCACCATGCTAAGACAGTGTACTTCAATGGTCTATGGAAAGACTTCTTGACCAAGGCTTCAGCTATCGTTGGCGCTATGGCGCTGTACCAGAGCTACAATTTGTTGAAGACCGCAAAGTTTGTGTTTCGCTTTGGCATTGTGTACGAAGTCCTGTCGGTGGCAATTGTGGTCTTGAACTTGTTGTTCCTCCATCGTGCCACAAGCAACCCACTGCTTGTGTTCAAAGCCCTGTTCGCACTCTCGGTGGTACAACTCGCTTGGTTTGGCATGAACACGTACAACTTGATCCAATACCAACTTCAGGGTGACCTCAATCATGACCAGTTGCCACTCGGGGCGATGGGATTCCTCGTCACGTGGGCTGCCGATCGATACATGCTGCGCAACGAAGACATCGCCGAGCGCGCTACGACCGAAGTCCGCGACCTCAAGAAGAAGCTCAAGTAGAGCCGCATCCTGTGGAGTTTTCAACCCCAGTTCAAACTTGCCTATTCCATGCAAGCGCCGTCGCACCACGCACTTACACATGTAATTCTAATTGACATTCTCAACAGCATGATGAGGCGTTCTATGTCGAGTGTCTGATGCCAGGATACCAGCGGCACTACTGCGACATGTCGGCTTGGCAATGTCTGCTGCTGCTCTTCCGGTGGCAAGTGTTCCAATGAGACGTAGTGGAACTGGTGTATATTGACTGGGAATAACATCGTCACGGCCTTGCAAAGGCAAACCCCTCAATGGTACCCTTCGACCTTTTGGAAATGGCCGCCCTTGTTGTACTTGAACAAGAACGAGAACGCTTCCTTTTCCATCTTGGACGGCTCGACTTGGAGTTCGCGGAACCCCGGCAACGACGACGTCTTGACGTCGTCCAAGCTCAATCGGACCGCCAAATCTTGGGAAAACTTTGGCTCTGGCAGGTTCTGAATCGCCTTTCCAATCAATTCAGCCACCGGCAGCGGCAAGTTGAGCAGTTGCGGGTCCGACTGTGTCACGTCGAGCACGTAGTCGACGATTTCTTTCGTCGTGTACTCTTCGTCGCCGACCAACTCGAATGTTTGGCCGTTGATCGTCGTGTCCACGACAAGCGCATACAGCGCCTTGGCCACGTCGTTCACGTTCACCTGGACGAGAAACTCCCATTAATCGAATGCACAACGCACTTCAATAGACATGATGGAGCAAGAACAGTACCGGCTGCAAGCGAGCAGCGCCGTTGTCGATGAGAGGGATCGCAGACCCGAGGCGCGCATACCAGTTGAGAAAGCGATCTTCGGGGCCGTAGATGGTCGCCGAACGCACAATGTTGGCATTGGGGAATGCTTTGCGCACCGCGATTTCACCTCGGTACTTGGACGCGGCCCACACACTCGGCGAGTTGGGTTTGGCCAACAGCGAAGAAAAGTGGATCAGGCGAGGGACGTTTAGTTCCGCACAAACTTCGGCGATGTCGCGAGCGGCATCCACGTGCACATCATCATACGTGTAGTTGATCCACCACGGCAAAGCATGCTTCGTTTCGTAATGCTTGCCGATGAGGTTGATCACAACGTTAGAGCCAGCGATGGCAGCCCGGATCGAGTCCTTGTCGCGGACGCTGAACGGGACGTGGGCCACAGTACCCAAGTCCCCGTTCACCTTCAAGTGACGCACTTCCATGTCGTCACCTCGGTATGGAGTCACCACAGTGGCGCCAATGTGTCCTACACGCGCATACGTGGAAGTCGTCAATTACCTCTGTCCAATCGATACTTCATGACCAAGATGGACGTACCGAGTTGCGCGCAAACATAGCGTCCTACAAAACCCGTGGCACCGAACACGGTGGCCGTGATGGGCGATGCGGAGGAGCGGCCAGGCGGGTTCTTCAAGACAGCCCGTGCTGTGGCGGTTAAGGACGACATCTTCAGCAGGGCGACTGACGGGTGGGGCTGACGAAGGAATGGAGCTGGACATTATAGCCAATCAATATCTTGACTTGGGATATAATTCCGCAACATTTCACCCAATCAAACAGCCATATGCCTCGTGACCACAAATGCCTAGATCCCTCGACAAATGATATCATGTTTAACGGGTTTGGGACATCTTGTACATTGCGAGTTGCATCCATGCCGGTCGAGCTCGATGGCATGCCGTTCGGGAAAAGTAATGCCAATTGCTCATGGCACTGGAGCGCGGGAATTGCGTCGAATGGAAGTGGTCACATGCGCTGCATTGGCCTACAGGGCCAAGCAGAATCGAAAAAGCTCCCGGTTGTTGTGAAAGCGCCAACGCTGCAAGCGGGCACAATAGCAAGGCAATGGCATGGAAAGCTCACATGCACCTTGCTCAACGCAGGCCACGTCCCCCACCACAGATGCAACCTTGCCAGCCACATCGCTTCTAGCTGCATGACGTGGAGGCACCGACAAATGTCCCTTTGTCCAACACGATTACCGTCACTTTGGGGCCAGCATATCCGGATAGCCCGTCTTGGAGTTTTTCTTGGTTTTTGAATAGGCGGGACGGGGTGTAGGTCTTGTTAACCGGATATATTGGCCCGCCGCAGCAGCACCTGGACGGCCACACGACGACATCCGATGAGTCAATCGCCGAGCAGCTCTGGCGCCGACTTGCGGCAGCGAGGAGGAGGTTCGATGTCCCCAGATGCTTCCCAGTCGAACCAGAGCGGCATGCCATATCCACCGACGTCCACTCTTCTTGACTCCATCACAGATCAGTCGACATTACGCAGCCGGTTGAGTGGAAGTACTGCGCTACTGTCGAAGCTTCCATCGAAACTGCATGCCCACGGTCCCGACAGCATTCCCTACTCGTCTCTCAGTGTGTCTGTGGACGATCTTCACACGCCGACCCAGTCGACATCGTCCACGACAGGGTTCGGCTCGCCATCGTCGGTGACCGTGTCGCTGCCGGAACTGGTGACCAACCTCACGCGTCCCATGGAGCGTCTGGCGTTTGAAGTCAAGGGTGCGCTACTTGCGACAGGTCTTGCGGCAACGTGCTATTTATTGAACTGGTTCAAGGTCGTGTTGGTCCCGTTCTTCCTCGCGATCTTCCTCATGTACCTCGTCGATCCCCTCGTCGAGATGATCGACGTGTCGCCGCGGTACTTTCTGTGCGTCTGCACGTCTCGAGGTATGCTTCATCCTCCAATTTCCACCTCATCGCATCGTGCAGGGCGTCATTCCCGCCGCAGGTCGCGCGGTTGTTCGCGCGCATTTGCATCTCTGTGCGCCGTGTCCGTCGTATGCACGTTCTTCGGGCTCCTCGGGTACATCACAGTTCTGTCGGTGCATGCGCTCGATGTTGGCGCGTACCAGAAGGGGTACAATGCATTGGTAGCATCGATTGAAAACATCTCCAAGCAAGTCGGCCTCCCCATGAACATCACGGTCACACTGCACGAAAACGTGGACAAGGTCGCGACGCTCGTCCTGACCGAGATGATGGACTTGTTCTCGACGCTATTTGTCACGATGATCTACCTTACCTACTTCCTGTCCACCCGCGTGCGCGCTAGCGATGCAGGTACGCCCATGTACCCTCGTCCGACGTGCTCGGGATGCCTGCGATTGCCACTATGGCTCAACTCGAACGATCTTGGCATGTCTTGGGTGATGTGCATGTTCGTCCAGTGGCCATGAAGAAATGTGTTACTGTCGTGGCGGATGCTGTTCCTACAAACTGGCATGGTCGATGCCGGGGCATTCGTTTCTGAAAACTTTCGCTGTCGAGGCAGCGCGAGGTGGCGTTCGCTTTGGCTGAAAGGCATCCAAGCTCCTCCGACATGCTGCGTGTTGTGCGAGGACGCCATTTGTTCGATGGATGATGATTGTTCCGGCCGCTGACGTGTCAACCAGGGGGCGTCTGGGCTAAGATCGACCACGACATTCAGAGATTTGTTACGCTCAAGTGCTACCTCAGCCTTCTTGTGGCCCTCTTGGTCACGATTGCGTACGTGTCGCTCAATGTCGGTCTCGCCATCCTCTGGGGCATTCTGACATTTATCATGAACTGGATTCCGAACGTCGGGGCGATGATCGCGTCGCTCGCGCCGCTGTGCATCATCCTGATCTCGCCGGAAGAGATCATGACTCCCATGGACAAGTTTCTCGCACTCGTTCTCCCGGGGGTGTTTCACTTGTTTGTGGGAAACTTTGTCGAGCCCAAGATTCTCGGGCAGAAGCTCGAGATGTCGCCAGTGGTCGTGATCATCAGTTTGTCGGCGTGGGGGCTGCTCTGGAGCATTGTGGGTATGTTTTGGACGAGGAGCGAGGATCGTCGGGATGGCGGCCTCATCGATCGGAGGTGTTGTAGGCATGATGCTGTCGGTGCCGCTGACTGCATCGTTCAAGATCACGCTGTCGCATTTGAAAATGTGGCCGGAACTGGTTGCTCTCATCGACGGCACGTACTTCATGCGGAACCACCGCCACGACAAGAAGAAGCGGAGGGACGAAGATGCTGACGCAAGCATGGACCTCCAGGCCGAAGAACAGACGTACCAAGCCAAGGAGCTGCGCACAGATATCCAAACGACCGATGACAGCGACCATCACTTGATCGCCTAAGTTAACGCACGCACACTCGCATTCCTCCCTATCTGTTGTGGGAGGTGATCTCCTCGTTCACCAAGATATGCGTGGATGAAGTGCATTGCCATGTTTCACTCATGCTATGGTTGGTGGCGGCCACGGTGCCCGTCGACGTGGCTGCCACGATGGGAAATATGGCGTCGATGTTCTTTACCCGTCGGGGCAGAGCGACGACGGCTCGCGGTTACAGAATTTTCGGTAAATTTTGAGGATAATTTATGAAAAAATTGGAGATTTTTCGCTTGCCGTCCGCAGTGTTAGGTGTTATGGTGGCGACCATGATGGCGCGACTGTGGCTGAGTGTCCTTCCGTTTCGGCGGGGATTCTGCATGGCAGCGGCGACGGCCATTCCATTTGACACACACTTGTTCGCAAAGAACCTCCGTTCGAAGGGTAGGTCATGTCCTCGACGGCATGCTCTCATCGACCGTGAGAAGGATTCACGTCGAAGGAGGCCGACGCGATACTGACCGTGACACGAGGTGCCGTCGGCGAGATGAACTCGGCCCGCACGACACTGGTTTGCCTCCATGGATCTTCATGCTCTTATCGCTGTGACGGTAGTTCACACCGAAGAACGAGCACTTGGAGCTGAAGACGGACTTGACGCAGAAAGTGCTCCGCTCGACGATGAACTTTGGTTCGCTGTCGACATCGTGTGTCGGTCTCATGTCGACACGGCTGCATCTGGGTAGAAATTGCGCACCGACACATGCGGGAAGTGATCGAGCGCGACTTTAGCAACCTCAAGAACGACATTCGCATGACGGAGAAGCTCGACTTGGACAAAGTGCGGACGGAACTGGCCAAGGTCGAGCGCGAATTTCTCCTGCAGAAGAAGACCGACGAAGAAACGTTGAATTCCCTGCACATTGCCAACGAGAAGCTCGAGAAGCGCATCCTGCAGTATAGTACGCCCCATCCTCCTTTGTCGTGCTCGTCGTCACCTCCGGTCGTAGCGGTCGCGTTCTCGGGGACGTTTTGCTTGGTTCTGGCCCGCGTCGCCGCATTCTTTTAACCATGCTGAATCGCAACTCGTTCCATCCCTCGCGTTAAGGACAGCTCCATGAATCCCGCACGTGTGTTTGGCTGACGGCGCCGAGCACCAGCATCTTGACGACCAATGTGGACGCTTCCACGGCTATCTCTCTGGCTGATGGATCCACAAAGCATCTGGCGCTACTGGCTGCAGTGCTGACGGTCCTGTCTCCCAGCGACCATCGCCAGATGGGCTACCGCCGGCGTGCCAACACGTATCGTTGAAACGAATTGGACCAGTGGACAGCCCAACGACTTGCCGATGGAGCAATGCGGACATCCGTTGGTGCATGCCATCGTCCCACCAACCGAACGTGCTGTACGCTCCATGTCTCATGGACGTCGTCGATGGTTGATTTCCGCGCCAAACTTTTGCATGCGTTCGCATCATGGGAGAATGGTGGCGACCGGGCATTTCATCGACAAGTGTATTTGTGTAGCGCTATAAACGTTATGCTGTCAGTTCGATGGCGTCCAGGTGCCGCCGGGCCATCCTCTTCCTTACGGCGGGAGACCGTACTCTTGGCGACATCGCTTCACGACGCCAATCAAAAACCCCGATCGATTCCGCACCGAGTCGAGGTTGGCCATCGTAAACCGCTTGAGCACTTCGATCGCGAGGCTCTCCGAGAGCTGGCCGAGAATTTCGTAGCACTTTTCACCCCACTCGTCGACCGACGACATGACGCCTGTCGACGCCATGTGCTGGAGCTGAGCCAGCACTTGGGGCGACAGCGCACGAATGAGCTGGTCGTGCACGGGATTCTGCGACCACATCCCCGCCTGCTGGTTCATTCCTTGGTGCTGGCCGCGCACGTCACTTCCTCGCAGACGGGGGTCGCTTGCGCCAGACGAGTACTCCGCCCGAGGGTCGCCGCCGTGGGGGCCACCAAGCGGCGGCAGGTTGGCAGTGGGTGGGGGACCTAGCCGCAAATGGTGAACGCAATGGCAATGCCATGGCATGGTTCATGTGCCAGGATGGGGGACCCGCCAAATGTCACGAAAACAACTTGCCCTACCTCGATCGCGCTCGTACACACGCGAGATAATCCCGACAAAGAAGCCGTGGATGTTGTCGACGTGGGACGAGTCCGTGTTGGTTAGGTTCTCGACCGCGCGAACAGCCAGATGCTCGGGCAATTTCACAAGGCGGGAGAGGACCGAGTCGTTGAGGAGCTCGCGGACCTGGCCCTTGGCATACAGCGCTTGGAGGGCGTCGCGAATCGAGAGGGGGAGGCGATGGAAGATTTCCGACCGGCGAAAGTCCTCGACGAGGTTTTGCGACGACGACGGCGGCGGCGCTCCCCCATACGACCGCTGCGACGGGGGAGGTCCTCGATGATTCTGCTGGTGCGGATGGTGCGGCGGCGGCTGGTGTGGCGGAGCGTATTGCCGCGAGTTGGGGTCGCCTCCTCGGTCTGGATACGAGTGCGGCGGGTATTCTTGCCGGTACGATGACGGAGGTGGCTCGTACGGTTGGGATCGTTGCTGGTACGACGGCTGTTGGTGCCCTCCGTGATGGGACGAAGGAGGGTAGTGTTGCTGGGGTGGCGGGCCTTGGTATGATGGAGGTACATGGTGTTGCTGCGGTGGAAGGAAGCGCTGCTGCTGTTGGTGCGAATTATACTGCTGTGGTTGCTCGTGGTGGTGCGGACGTGGCGCATGTTGCGGGTTGTAACGATCTTGGTAGCGGTCGACGTGATGGTGGTGCGGCTGAGGAGGTGGGCGGCGGTCTCGACTGCGGCTACGGCTGCGACTCCGGCCCTGGTATCGCCGGGGCGGCGAACGACCACCGCGTGGGCCACCAGTGTTGTAGCCTTGACTAACGGGGGCTTGGTGTCGGCCGCCGTGATTTGCAGGACGGGCGTTCGTGCTCGCACCACTCGGTGCACTGGTGACGTGGGCTGCGGCTGTCGTTGCTGCAACCGTGGCTGGAACCGTCGCCGTGGCCATCGCCGCCGTTTTGACTCGACCAAATTCATCCAGGAGAAACTTGTCCTTGTGCTGCGACAACTCGACCGCGACGTTGTACGATCGCCGCGGAGGGTTCGGGACCATTCCGGTCGACGGCTGGGGAGGAGCGTAGCCAAAGGAGAAATGTCCTTCCTACACACTCGCGCTTGAGCCCTGCCGACGAGCCCACAGCGAATCGTACCTGCGACGTCACCTCCGATGGCGGCAAGCGGACCAACTGCCGCACGGTCGGATTCTCTGCTTCGTACTCTTGAATCGTTTGAGCGAGCAACGAGTCCTTGTTGCCTGCGGTCTGCAGCGCGGCGGCGGCGCGGGTGAATCGAGCAACCATCGCGAGCTGGGCAAATTCCGGCCACGTCGCGAGCATGTCCAACGTCGCGGGTCGCAGTTGCGACAAGGAAAAGTCTGCGTGGTGGATGTGGTTCGTGTGCTGAAAGTCCAACAAACGGGTCCAGATCACGTCCGACAAAGTCGCCACTCCAGTGTCGGGCGTGGTGCCGTGTGCAGTTGTTCCGGTTGGCCTTGAGCCCCATCTACTGCCGGTGCTTGTGCTGTTGTTGGACGGCTCCCGTGCCAACGGCGCTGCCGGTGGCGCCCCCGACGTCGAAGAGGATGTGCCTGCTGCAGTGTGCGTGGAATGGTCTGTGGACGGTGCCGGGGCGGCGGTCGACGTGCCTGTGGCGTGCGTCGGTTGAGGTTGGTGTTCCGCCACAAATGCTTGCGCCTGAGTACGTGTGTCCTCGCGTGCGGTGTCCGATGCAAGTTGCTGCTGCGGCGCCTCCAAGACGGTCACGGCACTCTCGACAGTCATGTCATTTAGATCTCCGATACTCTGGTTGTCCAACGGGGACGGTAGCGCCGCCACCGAGTCGACCACCTCTCCGTCGTGGGGCTGGTCTGCAAGATCGGAACGCTGTTCCTAGGTTTAACGTCGCATGAGCCAGGTGGCCTAGAGCATCACAAAAACGTACCTTCGAAGCAGCGCTAGATGTGCTGGCTGAAGGTGACATGGTGTCTGCGACATGGTAGTCCGATGTGTTGGAGACAACAGAACTTGGCTGGCCACGTTGCTCTTCGCTAGGTTGTTCACTCAGCAAGACAGAGTCATCAATCACTGCAGGGGGGCCGTCAGCGCCTTCACTTGCTGTCGTGCTCCACGTGTCGACGGCTTCAACCGACGACACGGAAGATGGCGCAGAGGGCGACGTGCCGTCCACAACGCCTTGCAGGAGCACGTCGACGGCGGACCGACCGGAGGGTGCAGTGGAATCGTGTTGGTGGTATCGTTCGTCAGGGTACTCGTGGTGGTTATCGCTGTCAGACGCGACGGACTCAAACGGGTCCATTTCGGATGCTGTCGTGACTGGAGCAGTAGTCACTTGGTCGACGTCGGTACTCGTATCAGGAACGTCGTCTTCGGGGGTGACGGCTTCAAAGGTTGTGTCGCCACAAATCTGGAGCCCAGTGGCAATGGCACCTCCGCTTCGAGTACTCGCAACATCGTGTGATGCCGTGATGTCATTTTCTTTCGCTTCGACAGCATGGAGTCGGTCATGAGAACTCAATTGAGGAACGTCAACGTTTCCTTGTACGATCTCGACGTTGTCGACAACTCGGGGCTTCTTGACAACTTTGACATCTTCAAAATCATCGTCGTCGTCGTCTTCGTCGTCCATAACATCTTCGAGGGTGCGCTTCGCGGAAAGAGGGTCTTCCTCGTGCAGCGCCGTCGACGGATTCTCCCATGGAGCCACGTGCTCGAAACCTGCGTTCTCCATCGCGCTTGAAAACTGCGGCACCAGGAAATCGACTTCCGATCAGGTGCGACTCGATTAAGTACGATTCCATTCGGATGTATATATATATATATATAGAGGTTTACATCCGCGGTTAGTCCCCGTTCGACATGACAAGTGCGACGAAACGCCGACCTTGAGCCGCATGCGCTCCCACGAGCAAGAGCAAGAAATATGGATCTAACTGATTATCCCCTACAGCCAGGCAGAACACGTGGATGCTGTTTCGTCGGTTTAAATTGCGATGCCTATGCAATGAAGGTCGTATTGAATATTAGAGGTAAGTACGGTATGCAGTTACATGGTACATCAAATTAAATAGGTTCATACACCACAAATCGACATTGTGAAATCGAAGGCGGGGTCATGCTCCGACACAAGCGGCGCCGGTTGATGTCCGCGTCCGGCGAGAGTACTTCCCGACGTGTTGACAGTGGCGAAGAGCCTCTTGACACATTTCATGAGCATGTTGTAGTCTTGTCCGTTGGTGCGCGTGGAATTGCTCACCACGAACTAGGCGAATACCGATGAAATCATGGACGACACCCTCGCCGCAATCCACGTGTTGCTCAGTCGATATCATGCCGAGTTTGCCGCAATGAATCTCCCTTCCCTCGTCTTGTGGCATCAGCTGTACGTAGGTTCTGTCTGTGACACGTGTGTTGTCGCTCAAGTTCCGTTGCAGCTACAGCCTAGTGGAAAATCGCACTGCCGTCGACCAAAGTGTACGTTCACTTGACAATCCAATCCCGCTAATGTCCTTGCATTAGGTCCAGCGCATGCGCAACAGCGGGTTGATTATGACGTTGCGCATCTCACTCCCAGGTGGTGCTCCTTCTCAACGACTGTAGCAAAATCACGTCCTTGAACATAGGTCCCCATGCCATGGCGATCTTGCTCACGTCGGACTACATTGCGTTCATGCTGCAGTACACCAAGCAGCACCGCGCGACTCGGGTTTTCGCCAAGGCTCTTCCCCAACTCACAAAGGTCCGTTGCAGCGTTCCTTTGGTCGCGTTGCTCACTGACACGTGGCAGTCGCCAATACTCACGGCATCTGGATTCGTTGACGCGGTCGAGTCGTTGTTTCGGTCGAGGCAACGAACTCCACCGTCTTCCTCCGTTCTAGAGCAAGACCTGACGTAATGGCCATCCCACGCTGCCAGGACGTATCGACAAGGCTGACCGTTGTACACGTGTAGCCATCTCGTGCAAAGTCGGTTCTTGGTGGCTTCGACCAACTTGGAAGCCAAGCAGTTTTACTTTACGTTACCTCGCCTGGGCATGGTGATCACGGGCATCGCGCGGGCGCGCAAGGCGCTCACGAATTTGCTCAAGGTACGCACACCCGACCCCGGATGCTGCAGAGCCAAACGGAGCATGGACACAGCGCCAGCCGTACCACGAATTGGTCGAAGTCGATGTCCGAAAGAAGAAACTGACTTGTTCGCGGCTCGGCATGGACTTCCACATTCTCGACATGGCCGGCGCAGCCCTCTTCATCCGCATCCCGACAGCTCAATCGTTTATCCTCAAGCTCGACGACTCCACCGACATCAGCACACGTTCCTGACTACGCGGTGGCGTTCGGACTCGGCCACACCTCGGCTCTCATGGCACTCCCGTTTATTTGTGTGTTCTTCGACGTCTGGGCTGGGAATTCATACTGGTGAGATCGCTCCTTGGATCAACCAGCGCTCGCGATGCCAGCACGAAAGTGGTCGTGCCAATCACGCATTCTATTCAGGACTTGAACTGCCGGATGTGGTTCTGCACGTCGCGCAATAAGCAAGATGCTTTTGTAGCGACCTTGCTGCAGGATGCTTGTAAAAAGGCCCTCGGGTGGGCGCGCGGCCCCTCGAACGTTGTTGCAGGAACGTCCTCATGTGCAGAAAGACCAACGAACTGAGGCGAGGGAGCACATGCAACTTGTTCGAAGCTACCGACGCAAACACGGAAGGAAGAATGGTTTGATTCAGTTCGGACTGCACAAATGCAGTTCGACTTGCGATTCGATGAAGGATCGACGGGTGGTTCTTTCGTTCATAGGGGATGGCGGTGTTGTTTCGTGGACTTGTTTGGTGTAGTTGGTGCAGCAGTTCTCATGCCGACAACCTGCCGAGGCGGCTAAGAATGGACTGGCTGGTGGAGGACCGCCTGCTGTGTCGCCGCGTCGAGGTCTGCGACGGTTTGTCGTCGATGTCGTCGTCAGAGAACGAGCCGTGGTCTGCCGCCGTTCCTCTCGTCGAGATCATGATGCTGGTGCTCGCGGCGTGGTTTTCGATCGAGAACGGCGGCGTCAATGTACCTTGATGGCCATGGAGTCCTGCCATCGTGTATTGCCCAAGGTTGAGGCTAGCCACGGAATACGCCAGACACGTGAAGCTCATGATGGCGGCAATGGACCAAGTGCATGGACGTTGCAACGACTTGGAACACACTCTTGAGGCTGCGGAATAGAGTTGCGTTGGTGCCCTCGCTCCACCGCATGGCGGCACCTGCAACTTGAGCAGTCGAACCAGAAAGCGCCTCCCAGCGTCCGAGCTGTCTACAATGCACGCCATGGCCAGAGCATCACGCGTCGGGCCCGATAGCCATTTCGATCTGCCTTTACAGTTAGGTTGCGTGGCTGCATGCACACACACTGTGTGCTTGGCGATGTACCTCCAGCGTCCCGACTGCCCTCCAAAATGCCATCGCTTTCAGTCTCGAATCCATCAAACGACGTCAACCAGCTGCAGCCCAACCACTGTCGGTAGTTGCGATGCACTCTGGCTACGCTGAAAGTTGACGAGTCGTCGCGGAGGAGAGCGTCGTGAAGCGGACGCGGTGGTCCCCACGTGTGGCCAAGAGGTGCCTGGACAATGCTGGTCGATAGGGTGGAGCCGAAGCTCCAGACAACGCCGCATGCCATCAAAGCGACAAGCGATGATATGACCATTAATCTAGCATGGTGGGTGGTGGCCGCGCTGTGCCGAATGGTAGGGTAATCCTGTCTTGGATCTTTCCCCACGGCGCCATCGTGACCAACTCCTCGGACGCCGTCGGGTGAATCGCGATAACGTTGTCCAAGTCCGACTTGTACGCGCCCATTTTGACGGCGACGCCAAAGCCTTGGATCATCTCGTCGGCGCCCATACCCGCAACATGCATGCCCACGACGGTCTCTTCCTTGCCGACACAAACGACTTTCATCGCCGTGCTCGGCATGTCTTTCGGCGGCAGGAGCGTGTAAAACAAGTTGACAAAGGATGAAGTGTACACCTTGACGTTGGCCGGTCCATACTTGGCGATCGCGTCGGGCTCGGTGTACCCGATCGTGCCGATGGGGGGGTGGCTGAACACGACGGTCGGGATCTGGTGGTAGTTGATGCACGCATCGGGCTACAGCACACGCCGCCAAGTTAGAAGCGGATCCAACGCACCATCCAAGACGAATTCGACTGCGCCGCGCTGGGCACGTGACAGTGGAGTGTACCTCGCCACCAAACAACCGGTCTGCCAACCGACGACCCGCTGCGATTGCGACCGGAGTGAGTTCCCAGCCCGTTGCCGTGGCGTCTCCAATGGCATACACCCCCGGCACAGTCGTATTTTCCTGGCCATCCACTTGAATAAACCCCTTTCGATCGAAAACAATGTCAGTGCGGTCGAAGCCACAGTCCGTCGTGCGTGGCGTGCGGCCGATCGCGACGACAACTGCGTCATAGCCACTAAACTCTTGCGTCGTTGCGCTGCCGTTTTCTTGCTTGATGGTGGCTTGGATGGTCAGCGTGCCGTTCGCTTCCTTGTGGATCGAATCGACGCCAGACTGCGTCACAAAGGCCACTCCCGCTCTACATCATGTCAGGAAGAAGACGATGCTTCGAGGGACGGGCGGGTTGCGACGTACCGGCGCATTTCCTTGTTGACGTGGTCGCGCACGAGCGGATCAAACTTGCGAAGCACTTGGTCGTGGCGGCAAAAGAGCGTTGTGTCGGTTTGGAGTGCGTTGAAAATGCCGGCAAGTTCCACCGCGATGTAGCCGGCGCCGACTACCGCGACCTTTCTCGGCTGCGTTTCCAAGGCAAAGAACCCGTCCGACGAAATCGCGAGCTCGATGCCGGGGATGGACGGCAACTGGGGTGTGCCCCCGACCGCGACAAGGATGTGCGGCGCAGTAAACTTGGCGCCGTCCACAGCAATCGTGTGGTTGTCGACAAAGGCTGCTACCCCCGACACGAGTGAGATCCCATCTTTGGCCAAATTGCGCTCGTAGATTCCATGGAGCCGGGTGACATATGCGTCTCGCTTCGATTTCATCGCAGGCCAGTCGAACGAGCCGAACTCGACGCCCTGCACCCCTTTAAACGTGTACGTCTTGGCAGAGTGCATAATCTCTGCGAGGAACGCGGCGTTGTACATGACCTTCTTCGGCACGCAACCAACATTCACGCACGTGCCGCCTAGCCCAGCCCCGCCAAGGGTACGACCTCTCTCGACCACGAGCACTTTGGCGCCGTAGCTAGCAGCGCGACGCGCAGAGGCGATGCCGCCGGAGCCGCCACCAAGGACGATGTAGTCGTACGAAGTTGTGGACATGGGCCGACGAAGCAGTTGTGGAAATGACGAGATTCGCCCGCCGACTCTGGCGAGACCGAACAATCGCATTGTGGTACGAAGGTCATCGAAAAACGCTGGGACGATGTCGAAGTCGGGGTTGAAGCCCGATCATTGGACAAAAGAATTATCTTTTCAAAAATATGATTGGCTATTTTTTGACTGCCAACGGGCAGATTTTAGCCAATACAGCTCAAGGACTAAATGTGATTGGACAAAATGCCAACATTTCCTGAATCGGACGCTTTGATTGGATGAAGCAGAAGATTGCCAAGTTCGATCACGAGGTCATCTCTCCACCGCCGCCTTGGAGAACTTTAGGGAAAGCGCCGAGTCCTGGGTGCCTTGTAGTCGGCGTAGTCTGCTCGAATATGGCGCCAAGTCCTTTCTCCTTTACATATTGTGCAAGAGTCACCTCCATAAGCCTCCAAATCACTTGGTCTTCTGCCCTCTTTCCCTGATTGCAACCATGCCAACTCAGGACCTCCCCAACGAAGATACATGGCTGCGTGGTTTGCCAGTTATACAGTGGAAGGGGGCACTTGAGAGCCGTCGTGGCGCACGCGGCAAAACACAAATAAGTAGAACCCTAAGAGCGCGACATGCAAAATCGTGATGCCGTCGAACCACGTCGCCGTGCGGGCGCTCGTATCCTGCAGTAAGAACGTCACAACCTACAGACCAAACGCTGCTAAACCACCAGCGACAGCATCGACGCGATGCACGTACTGTTTCCAAGACGGCCGCCCCCAATGACACCATGGCGAAATGCTTGGCGTATTCGTTCGTCGTGCATTGCTTGGCCAATTCCGCGCTCACCTGCATGACTTCGTGAACGACGCCACAGTTACTTGGCAACGACAGCAACGTACCGTCGTCATGACAGCGTAGTACGCACAGCCGTACAATACGTAGCTCACGTACGACGACTGCAGAGTTGGCGCGACCGATTGACTGTACGAGAGCAGCATTAGGATAACTCCTCCTCCAACGAGAAACCACTGAAGGCCCTACGTTTGCAGCGCGTTCGAATGGAATGGCCCACCATGCAGTTTCGGTGTACTCACCTGGGGGCTCGAGGCGCGGCTACAGCACGCGAGCACCCATGACGCGATGGCGCCGCAGGCGGTGTACAGTGCCGTGACGAGTCCGTTCATAGTATTCAGGTCTTTTGCGAACGTGAGCGCTGGACCCAGTGACGGGATCGTACCGTGAAAGCTCGTCCATCGGTTCTGAATGTAGTTGCTGGCGAGGCTTTCGCAGCATTTGAACATGACCCAAGTCACGGCGAGGAAGTTGGCCCACTGCCACGTCCGCGCTTGAACTGTGTTGCGCGCGCGCTTTTGTCGACGCATTTGGATATCGTCGGCCAAGTTGGTCACAACGTCAGTCGAGAACATGGCGGTCGCGGCGGAGCTCGTCGTCGAATGAGCGAGGAGCTGGTCGGCGTGCTCGGGCACGTTGAACGCCACAACGAACGCAATGCACACGTTCGCGAGCGAGATGTAATTGAGTAGCCACAAACTCGCGTGGGACGACACGAGCACTTGACCAAGGACACCCGCAGCGAACTGGCCGCCGAGCGACGCCGCCCACACGACCGCCGTCGCGCGATGATACTCGTCTTGGTTCACTTCGCGGTAGATCATGCACAGGTACACGACCTTACTGGCCGTGCCAATGGCGTAGGTAATTTGCATGGCTAAGACGACGCTCGTGAGATGTAGAGAGGGAGATGAGCAACCAAGCATACCCTGCATCCAAAACAGCGACGTGGCCCACAAAAGCAGCACGCGCGTAAAGAGAAACCCGACCGACTCGATCAGCAGCACTGTGCGGTATTGAAAGCGCTCGACAAAGAGCGGCATGACGACGAGCATGACCAGCTGGCCATACGTGAACCACGGGTAAATGTCGTCGTTCGTGACTTGGTTTGAGAATCCTACAACAAACGCACCGCGATGAGGGCCGATCGAGTAGGAAGTCATCAGTCGTCGACTACCTTTCTCCGTCGTCAAGAATGCATTCAAATACGCCTCGGACGGCTTGAGTTCGATGAAGAACCCGTACACACACAGTCGCAGCAGCATGGACGCAGTTGCAGCGCGATGATGGCAGCTGTCGTCGTCGTCGTCTTCGCCGTCAACAGACGCGATGTCGACAGGGGCATTCTGAGCGCTCTGTTGATAGTATTCTGCCATGGATTGCGACGACGACGTAGTGAGTTGGGGGGGCGCGACGGCCGTCGTTGTCGCCGGCGCTCGAGGCAGCGACATCATGGTGCGCGCAATGAATTGCTACCTGAAGGCCGACACTGCGATTGGGTGGATTCCAAGCGTCACTGGGATTTGCTCGATGACATCACATACAAACTTCAAGTTAAAATCCCATTCCGCCCCATTCATATTGATTAATTGACGAGATAAATTGCGCAAACACTCGGATGTTTTTGGATTGGGGGCGTTTTCGCTGCTGGTTCGGAAGAAACACAAAGTGGATATTTCATAATATCCAGTAATATTTTGAAATAGCTAAGGTTTGCTATTTTTTTCTTCACAGACGGGGCTGTCCACCACAGACTAAGTTTAGCTCGCGACGTTTCGACTTCCGAGTTGGCGGCGGCGACTGCGGAGACATAAGAATCACTCCGCCACGCGCCGTGTGCGGTCTGCCTGACTACTGGCCCCGCAGCCGCAGCGAACGCATGGAGACGCGCCGGATCTTTGAGGTCAAGGCGCTGCGCGCCCAGCGGCTAAACATCTCAAAACGACCCAAATCCGCGCACATTTCGCATCGCGGCGAACTCGTCCTCGGTCTATCCCCGCGGGCAAACCGAGTGAGCTATGGCGTGAGCGACTCGCCGACCAAGTACCAAGCAGAGTCCCGACATCGCGTCGTTCAGCGGTACTGCGTCTTGGATCACACGACTGCCCCACCCCGCGTGGACAACGACGTATCGCCAAATCCAACGCCGGAAGGATTCAAAAGCAAAATCGTTCGAGCAGGAAACCTACTTCCTCGACAGCCAACGGTCAAATCCATCCGCCAGCCGTCCTTGCATCCGTCAGCCGCCCCGCCAACAACCGCCTCTGGACCCTCACCAGACTCGCCGATCGCCACGATGGCAACTAGTTCCAGTGTACAGAATGACGACGCAGTGAGCCACAACGAAACACATCATGAAGGAGATTCCTCCACTTTCTCGGTGCCATCCCCACCGCACATTACAGCGTGGACAGAGGCGAAACCACCCAGACCCAAAGACTCGAAAGCAATCGATGACGCAGTCACCACAACAACACACGACTCCACCGACGCGGGTGCATCTCCTTCCAAAATCTCGACATCCACGCCATCGACAACACCCGTCGTCGTTGCTCCGACTGCTGCTCTGTGTTTATCAGCTTACCAAGCCCGAAAACAAGCCGAGGAGTCTGCCCGACTCCTCGCCAATCGTCTCAGCTTCCTTCACGTACGACTTTGCTGGCATGTGGTTGCTGCATTCGCTTCGTAGATGGAGAAATCTCGTGCCGAGCAAGAAGCGGAGCGACTGCAAGTGGAGTTTTACCGTGAAAAGGAAGCCAAACTCGCGTTCGAACGACAGAGGCAGGAGCGAGCGGCCCGCGCCGACCAAGAGCGCCAGCGCGTCGCAGCCAAGCACTCAAAGGCCCTGGCTCTACAATCGCAGAATCGATCGAATGTACAAGTACGAAATTTGCATGGCGGTGCAAAGTGCTCACGGGAAGGCCCGTCTGCAGCAACAGGCGCTCAACGTGGCCCAGCAAAAGCGGCAGGCGGCCGTTCGAGTGAGGCAGCAGCAAAAGGTGCAGTCGTCGGCACACGTTTGTTTAAAACGAAGCGATATGTGCCAGGAGCTCGAAGAGGACAAGAAGGCGCGGGAAGCCACCATGATGCAGGAGAAACTACGAGCCAAGAACAGCGTGGTTTGCCATCATGAACGCAGCAAGCGCCAGCGCGAGCTGCGGGAGGTACGCTGCCCTGTCCATCCATCGAGCAATATCTGTCACGACACAAGTGCGAATGAATCTCTCACGCAGTGTGTGTGCAGCGACATCACAAAGAGCGACTGGAACGCGCGCAAGCCGAGCGTCTGCGGAAAGAACTCGAGGGGGAAAAAATGGCCAAGCACTTGGTCGCCAAGATGCAAGCGCAGGAACACACACTCAAAACAATGCTCGAGTTCCAGGAACACCAGCATCGCATCGACATGCAGCGCTGCTTCGACATGGAGACGTATGCTGTTCCCGACCAACTAACTCCGTCGTCGTAGCTGGCCATGCCGTCCGTGGTCGCCCTATTTAAATGCCAAACCAACACACATCGCTGAGTCTCGACACTGGTGACGCGTGGGAGAGCCAAAGGATGGTTGTACATGGCAGTTCAATCGACATGCCACGAAAGGGCGCACGTCCAGCAGTTAGCGTCGCTAAAGGGCACTGGAGGTCCTCCTCGATGGTGACACCCGCGACCCGACCTCGACAGACGTTGGACGGAGGGCACGTGCCCTGCTTTATGGGGACGTTATTTCGTAGAAGAGCATGTACGCCTTTGCCCGCAACACGTCGGCAAAGGCGACATCGACAACATGCTCGTCTGAGATGTGCACCCAGTGCCGCGCTGACGTCACACGGCGATAGCACGTGTAGTGGCCGCCGCGCTCGTTGCCGTGGTGCACGACGACAGCAACCAGCGCGTACGAGATCGCTTCCTATTCGAGCGACGGAGTTTTCAGTGGGTCGGTCGCAAGGAATTGTCGAGGAGCATGCGACCGAGAGATCAATTCCATCGCGACATCTCCAGGACAGACTTACACAGTGGCGCACGAACGGATGGGCGAGCCGCAGCGACTCGTCAAACGCCAGATGCACGTCCAGCTTGACGATGGTGTCATGGACGTACACGTTGCGGTTGATGTGGAAGGTAAGGACTTTCGGCGGCCGCGCCAAAATGACGTGCCGGAAGAACGTCGCGTGCGCCCGTGGTAGATCGGGGATACGCTTGTCGGTGTCCCAAATGCCGAGCTGTTGGAAAAACGTTGTGTTGGCGTTCCAAATGCTGAGCTGATCGGGGGTCCAGCAATGCGGATCGTCCAAGTCGACATCACACACGGGATTGCCGCTGTTTGTCTCGACGCGGTGCGACAGCATATCTACCACCGCAGAGGTCGGCAGCTACCAGGATGAGTTGGTCGTACCACGAAGCCGACGGAAGTTAAAGAGGCGGGCATCTCGATCGTCGTCGTCGCTGGGGTCTTCACTGGAACGGGTTGTGGTGGGGAACGATCGTGAGTCGGCGTAGGGCGCCGCGGCCAGCGCGTGGAGGGCGTTGTCGACGGCGAGAAGGAGTTGAAGGAATGTGCAATGCGTACATTCAACCTCTACGCATGCAGATGAAAAGGACGTACGTGACGATGCCAAATGTCGTGGCATGTACCGTCGATCTGCTCTTTCCTCGTGTAGTGCCGCAGCGACTCGCGGAGGGTGCGGAATGGCCGCTGGCTGTCCATAGACGGACAAAGCGACAGCTTCAAGTCGAGAAAGTAATCGGTCGATATCGGTTTCTGCATGTGGCACTTGCTGCATTCCTACACTGGTGAGTTAACCACGAAGGGCGACGACACACACCAGCACGTTGCCCGTGAGGCCATGGAACGGATGGATCGACGACGTGTCTGTGTCGGCGGAGTTGGGAGCGCGGGTGGGTAGTAGCGTCGACAGCGAGAAAGCGTCAGGTTTGGACCTATTGACCTCTTTCTCGAGTTTCTCCATGATGAATTGAAACCCTTCCTCGGCATCCTAATGAAGAATAAGATGCCAACGACGTAAAGCTAGTCACGTTTCATGGACCTGTTGATGCATGCCGCGGAACATGGACGTGTCCTCGGACAACATGGAGTTGAGGTCTCGCGGTACCACCGACGAAATGTACGCGCGGCGTTGGGGCGACAGATCTATATCGAAGTTTGACAGATCTCGACGCAGTTCCATCCATTACCACTCACCTGCGAGGCATTGTTGCAGGACGGACGTGAATGGCCTTTGTTCGGACGCGACATCACCGGCTTCGACGAGCCCAGTCAAATACTCCTGAAAGCACCCAGACGCAGCTAGTGCTTGCAGGACCGCGTTGAAGTAGCATGAATTGCCTAGGTTCCGCAGTCCTGGCACCGACACATCGGTCATCTCGACGCGATGGTGCCCTTCTTTCAAGGGTGGATCACACTATTTCCGTTCAACACAAGGGCGTCATTTAGTGTACGTCGTCAAAAAGAACTTCTCTCCATGCAAATTTGTTGAAATGAATACTCCGGAGTACTATTTTGTCGAATTCTACCTAGAGATACGGAGAATTTTACGTGATGAAAGAAAAAGTACCAGATTGGTTTTCGTTGTTGGATGGGAAAGTATCAAATATCTGTTCACGACGAGGTCAGCTATGATCTCCACTAATATTTGAATACTAAATATCATCACGACGAGAATTCGCCGCATGCGATATTAAACCTTTTCATGGAAGTTTATATCTTGATCATTGTATGCTCTTGACTCGGATTGGATCGAGTCAAATTTTCGTCATTTCGGAAGCGCGCGCTTAGGACGTCCATCACGGCAGGTCCAGAGACACCCGCCTGAGCACTCCATCGCGTGAAGATGGCAAACTTCGACTCTAGCGACTACTACGAGAACTTAGGCCTTCAGCGAGACGCGACGGAAACGGACATCAAAGCTGCGTACGTCTGGACGGTCTCGTGCTGTGCGTTACTTGCTTCGTCGTAGGTATCGCAAGTTGGCGGTCAAGTACCATCCAGACAAGAACCTCCTCCATCGAGAAGCAGCTGAAAAGAAGTTTAAAATCGTTGGGGAAGCGTACAATGTGTTGTCCGACCCGAAGACTCGTCGTCGATGTAAGACGACACGATGATGATGCTGTGGTAATGTTGACAAACCATGCCAATAATTCGCTCCGTGATCCAGACGACGAGTTCGGGAAAGAAGGAATTGAAGATCACGCACAGCCCGTGACGCTAGACATGGCGATGGAGATCTTTCAGGAGTTTTACCGATTCGGCGACGCAATGGATCCCAGTGCTCCCGTTGGTTCGACACCTCCGAAGTCACCATTTCATCAACTTCACCGCGTTCTGTAGCTTCCAAAGGAATCAAACGCGTCGCCGTTGGGTTGGTGTACGCACCTGCGAAAGGTCTGTTGTATGGTGGTCGAGCAATTCTCGGTGGAGTCGTGGTTGGCACCACTGCCGTTGCCGTCGGCTTGAGTGGCATGGCCGTTAGCATTGGCATGGGCGTCAAGGAAATGGGCGAAGCCAGCATTAATTGCGTGTCCAAGTCGTCGCAAGAACGTCGTCGGCGATCTAGCGGCCGCTCCGACAGCCACCGCCCCTCAATCAGTGCCTCAGAGCATTCCCACTGCTCCGAGGCGCCAAACAACGAAACGCCGCCGGCAGGTATTTGATTCGAACCATTGATTCAGGCGCTTACAAAGTGATTTTTGTACAGAGCAACAAGAAAACCATGTCCCGACCTTTATCGGAGGCCTGAAGAAGGCGACGGTGAGCGCGGTAGCCATTCCTGTTGCGGTGCGAACATTGCTCAACGTCCATGCGGGCGAATCATATATCTGTACGTGAGTCTAGGCTGTTTTCAGCGGCGGGGCGTTTATTCTTGGCGGCACGGCTCTCGCAGGTGGATACTTGGTCGGCGGTATCGCTGGCGCCATGCATAACGTCACGTCGGGGATTCGTGAGATCAAGGCTGCGTCCAAGCACAAGCAGTTGGAGGATGGCGATCCAAGTGCGGAGTTGTCGCCCGTTGCCGACGCTGCGAGCGCCGACTACAACCTTGCCACCACTGCTCACCCTGCTACGTCCCGACAGTCCCACGCTGCCGTCTAACGCGTCACGCGGGCCCGCGTGTGCTGATTGTGACAATCGAAGGATTTGGCCATAACTTATCGACATTTTTATATTGATCCTTTCCATATGAAGCACTATCACGTCCGCAACTCGACGAGCGACTCCCTCCAGGTACGATCTGTTTTCCACGGTATGAAGGACACCACCTTGACATGAAGGGATGTGTGCCAATTGCTGCGATTAAAGTTGCAGTCATCTCTGTCCTGGAATGGTGTGTTATCCATTGCTCATTTAAGCCAGATCCGCTCCACCAAGCACGATGGGGCGCCGCTGAATCCAACATTGCAGCATCTCCTGGAACGAGTCTGGCAACAACACATCACGTGCACGACGATTGAGCGCGGCAGTACGACCGGACGTGCTTTGCTGCGATGGACGGTAAAGGATAGCTCGAGATGACATGTGGGAGGTGGCTCGCCACATTGCCACGGGGAATCTGCGAGAATTCGTCGTCGACTGGGATATCTTTGGCCGGTGAGCGGGACCTCGCCTTCGTCGGCAACTCTCGCCAGGGGTGCAGAGCATGCTGCACCCAAGCTCTTGAGACAGCGGGATGACTCGACTTGAGCTCGGACACTGTTTGACGCGTTGTTCATGGCTTCCATGAACCTTCCTGCAACCTCCCCCCCCTCGCCGTCACAACTCCAGCGGTCAAGACGAGGGCACCACCAGTCAGCACGAACCACAAACCTCACTGCGTCCACTGTCATCTTCGAAAGACTGCCCTCGAAGGATGGCACGAAGGACAGCTCGTGTCCGTCGCTGCCGCCGTCTGCGCCACGTTCCAGCCACATGGAGGAGACGCACTATGGACGGCGGCTGCTTGTGTGCTCGACACGTTGTGTTCTAGGCGTCGGCTAGCGACCTTTCATGGGCCGACGCCTCGTTGCCTCGTGGGGAGATCCTGACGCATCATTCATGTGACCGGGGTTCGACGGAGATGCAGTCGATTGCCGGGTCGGCCGCGCATACCTTGTTTGGACAGCATTCACAATGGCATGTCCGATTTCTTTGATGCCCTGGCTGATGCCAATTACTATGCTGCCAACGCCACGGACGTGACGCCAGCGAGAGCACCGCCGAGTAGCGCTGCGCTCCCCCTGGTGTGTGTGCGCCACTTTCTTAGATATCGTGAAGGGATGAAGTCGACGTTTGTATCTTCACCCAGAGATCCCAACACCGCCGTGACCTGTCGTTCGTGCGGGGACGAATTGGCGGTATATACATGCGTCGATGGTCCATGGGTCTCTACATTCAGGTGCGCAATGAACCTCAGTGATTCCTCGGAAATGCTATGGCCATGCCGCCGCCGCTCGTGACGTAGTGAGGTTGGCCATGTTCGGTGTATGTGCTTCAGAAGGGTTCGTTTTCTATCGCGAAAGCGCAGGGCTTGTCTGCCTTGCACAGCTCGCACGAACGACCGTTCGGTGTTGTCGCAGCACGTGTGAGCGGCACGATCAATCCTTCAAGTTGGAGGCACCTGCGCCGCGTACAACTTGTTCGCGTCGAGCCTGCAGATGCATGCACGCGCCATGCAAAGATTCAGAGGCGGCAACTTGCTACAGAACCGCTCAAATGGCCAGGCAGTTGACCATGGCAACGTCTGGAATGTTAAGCCACGTCTAGTACGTGATGGTTACGCGAACGAGGACGGCAACCACGTCTATCCGTCGCTCGTTCCTACGCTTCAACGTTTGCCAAGGCAGCAACCTTGACGCCATGGCCACCCAGGACCGTCTCGATCACAGTGAACCCCTCCTTGGCAAGGTTTGCCTTCAGAGCCAACACGACCGCTTCGTCCGTGTGCTCTGGGATGTAGGTGATGGTGCATCCACCGCCGCCAGCCCCCGTTAGTTTCGTGGGCAGATCAGGACCCGCCAACTTCACCACTGTTTCAATAGCAGGGTGGCTCACGCCGACGTCGGCCAGAAGCGTTTGGTTGCGCGCAATCATCGCTTGAAATGCCGCTGGCGAAAACGCTGTCGCTGCGTCCGTCCCAACCTGTAGCACTGCATGAGCCCATGGTCATCATCACGTCAGATGGACGGTTGAAGCGATAGCGACGTGAGCTCCGTCCATCGATTCGATCGACGCCAAGAACACGCCACGTACTTGCTGTTGAAAGGACGACACGATCTCGTGAATCGCTTGAAAGCGGGCGTTGACAAAGGCTGGGTCGGCCGTGTGCAGCGCTCGGACGTTGGCCACCAGCACTTTGGTTTCTCGCGGGACGTTTGTGTTCGTGACAAGGAAGCGCAGGGTCGGCAAGTCTTGCAGGAACGACATCGACTACCCCACGGATTTCCCACCACAATGAGTGCCAGGACGACGCGGCGCGAGGACAGACGCACCTGGGGGCTCTTTTCGTACAGAATCGCCCCACCGTACGTGGACACGGTGTTATCCACGCCAGACGGGTCGTCGTGCAGCAGGACTTCGGCCGCAAAGGCATGCGCGTTAATCGTGCTCAACAACACGTCCGAGCTTCGACTTCTAAGACATCGCGTGTCGCTGGTCAATTTGTCCAGACGGCGACAACTTTTGGGGTACGAACCGGAGCAAGGCGGCAGCCACAGACACACAGAAAGCGGCGGACGAGCCAAGACCAGCCCCCAACGGAAACTCCCCGGACGTGACTTGGATGCGCACCCCCAACGACCTAAATGGAAGTTGACGACTGGTTGAGGTCGAGGGAAGAATATGTGCCGCACTGGTCCAGAAGGTCGGGCAGGATCGCCAGCACGAGAAAGAGCGCAGGACGGAGAGCATTTGCGTCCTTGGGATGTTGACCCGACAAAAATTTACCAAGCGCGGCCGTGATTGCTGCGGACGGTCGCGGCAGAAAGGTGTCCGGGGAGGCGATGTCGACACCAAGAAACGCCGCTTTAATTGACGTTAGCGACCACGTGCGAGAGAGAGGCAAGGTATCTTGCATGCTTGTAAGGTTGAGCAGACTCACAACGACGTTCGGGTCGCCGCCAAATGTCTAAAGAGGAAGCAGCCCACATGAGTCGACCGAACAATCCCACCAGTGACAGATTCGTACGACACGTGTTGACACGCGAAGGTCGGAGACAGCCATGGCAATGGCTGGGATTCCGTACACTACGGCGTGCTCCCCAAAGAGGATAACTTTGCCAGGGGCGCTAGCTTGTGCGGCTAGAAAAGGCGGCATCGTGGCGGCAGATATCGGCGGTGGTGTGTGTCACCAGGTATATGTGGCATCGACAGCGGTGCATGCCATGCGGTTGTAAAAAAACATGCAAAAAATCCAATTATGTGTCAAAAAACTGCGGAAAATGATGAACTTTGGAAGAAGTCACAACTTTCGTGCAAAAACTTGGTGAAAAGAGGTTGAAAATGACATGCTAATTCGAATAAAATTTGACGTTTCTTCGAACATTATCATTGGGAAGTTTGACACAAACACCAGCGACGTGCGTCAAGAAGTAATGTGTGCATCGCCGCACTAGCGCGGGTGTGGACCCGCCTGTGGACGGAAAGTACTCCAAAGTAGGGAAGATAGTGGCTAGGAGCTGCTGGCAAGACTACCTCGTTGAGCTGAACCTTCATGTACATGTCGCCACGGGGGCCATTGACGCCACACAATGGTTCGCTTTCATGCTCTGGTTGAGCGTATACAGCGTCCATGCGACGTTGTGGACTTCCCACTCGATGGGAGACGGGTATCGAGTGCATTTGGTGGGTGAACTGCGAGTGCAGATTCATCTCGACGGGCAGGACGTCGTCCTGAGTTTAGCTCGACGAAACAGATTCGCATCGTCGAGACAGAACCGAAGCGTTGTTGACCTTGGTCGTGGCCCCGCGCGAGCCATTCCGTCTACGATCTTCGGGAAGAAATTGGTCACAAATGAAGGTGACGTCCGCCGGAACGCTGGGGCGAGGAAGTGACTGAACCAGTGTCACCATCATCATGCCCGCCAAGATGGTCAGGGAGACCTCAGTATAATGATCCTAAAGGCTACGGCGAAATGCCTTCTCTTACTGCCGCTTTTGCCACGACCCGCTCGACTCTTACCACCGATGGATGTGTGAGAATTCGGTAGGCACAACCCACACAGCGTCCCAACTGCCATCACTTTGGTGCCATCCATGGAGTTCAGCGCTCGAGGAAACGCCCCCCCCAACGGCACGGATTTGCAGACGCTTGTCAATGCACTTCGGGTCGGTGAGCTATGAAGCGCAGCTTGTGGTCCGGCAGCAGGCAGGCCACCACCGACTCAAGTCTTCTAGCGTCACAAGGGGCCGACGCACACCGCCATGGCGTTGTAGCTCGTCGAGTTCTTGGGTCAAAAACACTTCTACGTCGTCGCATATAGAGTCCCATTCGGCCGCACTCCACACAATCGCGAGGTGTGGTTTGCCAAAAGCAGCATGGGTCTCGCCATCGTGCCGATCGGCCGTCCAGTTCTACGTGTGGATTTTCAACGCTCATTCCAACTCAAGCCACTGGACTGCGACTCGAAACCCACCTCATCCATTTGCTGGTGTTGTACCATGGGCAGCAAGACATTGTGGGGGACGTCTGTTCTAGCGGTCAGAGTGAGCCCGCCACAGTCGAGCCCTGGAATATGCCGCGCCAGCGACGGCACCATCGGCGTGAACGCTTGCAATCTATCGCAACACGACAACAATTGCACGCATGAGGTAGCCATTCCGCGAACCTGCTTTGAAAGGCTTCCAACGTTGGCACGGTCGACGCGGACGACGGGGTTCCTGTAGAACTGGCATCTTGGGCAAGACAAGTCTGGGCGCTTTTATAGACCAAGAGATCACGCGCCAGCGCCACATCATCCATGTGCCATCGGCGGGCCAAATTTTGAGCATACGAGCCCAACCTCACCCATTGCAGACCGTTTGGCGCAGTTTGCGAATACACCGCGTCTGCGTTCGTGTCGGGCTTGCCAAGGGATGGCGCATCCGTCGGAGCCACCAACGCTACGATCGATCCAGCAGCAGTTGCGCTCACGACATTCCACATCTCGTGGCGGGAACCATGTGGCGCGTGTAAAGCAATGCTGAGGATCGCAAATGGCGCTGTGATTGCTGCATGGGCCATCAAGGCGGCCCATACGGTCTCTACCACGTCTTGGAACTGGTTGTGTTGGTGCATGGTCACCATCAACTCCACAACATCGTGCAGAGTCAATGAATGGACTGACGTCGATGTGGATGCGTACGCCGCGCGGAGGACGACACACGCATCGGACAACGGATGGATCGCATTCGCTGCCAGAATACAATCGATCCATGTGGCCCACGACTGTCGCGTTGGATAGAAACCAGCCAGGGGAGGCATTCCCGACGGGAACAAGACTTGCCGCACGACGTCCTTGTGCGTCATGAAAAGCCGACTGACCAGGAGCCGCAGGATGCTGTCGACACACAGGGTCGAGACAAAGGGCAAGTGTAGACTATCGATGGCAGCTCGCGCAGCAACAAGAGTCTTGGCCGAGTCGCAGACAACTCCGACAACGAATGCGCCTTCTTCCAGGCAGATCGTCCTTGGTTGGCCTTCGGAGGCGGAGTCTGGACCGCACAGACTCTGCAAAATCTGCCTCACGGACTTGGTCAGGGCACAGGCAGATGGCCAAGCACAGCATTCAAACCTGTTTCAAATGCCTAGTCAGAGCGTCGGCATTTCGCGGCACCACTTGAATGGAAAATGTGTGACGGACCGGGCGGGATTGGTTTGCCGATGTGCGAGCACCAACGGCGGCGAACGGTGCTTGCCGAACGACAGAACACGCAACGGTGTGCTGGCGGGTGCACACAGAGTCCCAGGAGCTGACACTCACCGTCCACATGCCTCGAGTCATTTCGTATGGAGAATTCAACGGAGACGACGAACACAACGCGAAGATCCTGTCTGGTGGCGGGATTTCAAGTGCCCGAGGCAACAGCGACTGAACGTGATCGTTGTATAGCCACGCAAACGGCACACTGCCGCTCCGAGCAATCTGAACTTGCTGGTTATGCCACAACATTTCGAGTCGAGCATCTTAAAGTTGGTGTACCTGTACCCACGTGTCTATGGTCAGCGGCGGATTTCGTGGAAACGTGCGAACAACGGGGTGATCGTGAATGCTGCGACTATCTCGCGATGAGGACGACGCTGTCTTGTTGAGGGTGTCGTCAAGCTGCAATAGGTCGTCAAGAGATGTGTTGGGAGTAGCTGGCGTATGCAGTGGAGACGAGCGTTTCTTCGATCGTTGCTGGGCGACAACCAGCTTCATTTCAATTTGAACGCTTTGTGGAGAGTAAGCACACGTTGTCAAGTGGCGCAGCATCGCCTGAGGCACCCCACGTATGCACTCGACGCTGGCCGGGCCAGTGGCCGCTCCGGTGAGGGTTTGGGCCTGCGCTTGCGAGCAATACCGACAGTACACGTGGTGGTGGCACTTATTCCGCTTCTCTCCACGAATGAAGTGGCTCCACACGGCATGCGATGGTCGACCAGTGCGTGGTTTCTTTGGGGCAGCAGCCACCGCCGGCGCGTCGGTCGCCATTCTTGTGGCGCCGCTTGAGAATGCTGGTTGCACTTGGCGCCCAATCATAAACGTCTGAATAAAAATGCGCGCTCATCAATGAATAATCAGGTTAGGCTTTATATAAATGTATGATATGAGTATGGGACGTTTGATTCTGCTAATAAATTCATGGATGAACTTCTATTTTAATGAATTTGGATACACTTCTCGCATTTTGCGATTTCCCAGCATCTCGAAACAAGACCCGATGGCGCGTTCGAAGAAAGGCGCCCACAAGCAGGAAGAGAAGCCGAACGCGGAGCAGCGAGAGCGTTTGCTCGAAGAAACAACGTACCATGACATGGACACTCCCGTGTCTGCGGAGCCAGGATTTGTGACACGTAAAGTTCAGCGGAATCGCGCGTGGTGCTCGTTTGTGTGGTTGGGGCTCATTGCTGTCGGCGTTGTCGGTATCATCGCGATCCTAAAAGCATCCAAGCAAGCGGACGAGTTCCCAACGAAGAAGCCGTCGTTCCCCTCACAATATGAAGCAAGTCTCACGTTTCGCATGCCGTACATGAACTTGGTCGAACCGGTGTTTGTCCACGTCGACGAAATGCTCGGCGCTCAAAAGCTGAGCTTCTATGGCGGTATGTTCGCGCTTTTGTCACATTTTTTGTCTTACATCGTTGGTACAGGAACCCAGGAGTACATTTTGAACGTGTCTGGGCCGTCATTCCAATTGATTCCTGTCATCGCTTCGATTCGGTGCATTGCAGACGGTCCATCATCGCTGCAACATATTTTCCCCGACTTATCTCGATTTGAACCCGTGTACGGAAAAACACTGGTGAATTCGATCGACTGCTTTTCGTGGAAGTACGACGTGGCGGGCTCACCTGACAACAGTTCGTACTTTGGCACGTACAAATTGTTTGTGAATGCTGCGACGAACGAGCCTGTGCAGTTCCATTTCGTCGGCCACAACGTTATCCTGGGCGGTAGCCACACTGACGAGTACATCATCGACTACAACTATGTGCGTGCTGGGCCGGTCGCGCCGCAGACGTTCCATTACCGTGTGGACACTTTGAATTGCACAAAGGGCGACGACGAGGCCATTACCGTACCGTCCATGACTCCGTGGCACGACGTAAGTATCCATAGAACGTGACACGTTGTTTAACGAATATTGGTGCGGTAGCTCCACATGCGCATGCCCGAAGGCCACGCCGCCCGCATGGGTGCGTTTGATACATTTACCCGGACGCATTCCAAGACATACAATGCTACCGAGACTGCACGTCGAGCGTCGATCTTTCATTCAAATTTACAGTACATTAATGCCATGAATCGCAAGGTGCGCCAATACTTGCCTAGATTGTCGAGACTTGGACGCTCGCTCAATATTCAAATGTCTAGGGCTTGAGCTACTCTTTGGCAATGAATCATTTGGGCGACTTGACTCCCAATGAAATGAAGGCATTCCTTGGACACAAAACGGTGAAACGTGCGTTGGACAACAGAGCTGGTGGTGTATATGAGGTCCAGAACATTGCGTTGCCCGATGAATGGGACTGGCGCACCAAGGGCGGCGTGACGCCTGTGAAAGATCAAGGAAATTGCGGATCCTGCTGGACATTCGGGTTCATTCAGTCGAGTTCATCTTGCAAGTACTGTTGAACTCATCCGGGCATTCCTAGCACAACGGGGGCACTGGAGGGCCAATGGTTTCGCAAAACCAACCAAACGGTGGAGTTTTCGCAACAAAACTTGCTCGATTGCTCGTGGGACGAAGGAAACAATGCGTGCAACGGAGGTCTGGACTACCAAGCGTACCGTTGGATCATCAAGCACGGCGGATTGGAGCCTGAAGTCACGTACGGAACGTACAAGAATCTGCCAGGGTTTTGCCATTTCAATGCGTCGAACGCGCTCGCAGCAGTGACGTCGTATGTTAACATCTCGGGTGTTCAAGCGTTAAACGAAGCGTTGGTTACTGTCGGTCCGCTGTCCGTCTCGATTGACGCGACGCCCCCTTCGTTTTACTTTTACTCTGGCGGGTACTATAACGATTTGAACTGCAAGAGCGGCATTGACGATTTGGACCATTCCGTCGTTGCCGTGGGTTATACCAAGCACCTTGGAAAAACGTACACGCTGGTACGGCGCTGTCCACTCGAGGCAATCCATCACGATTTCACTGGAACGTAGGTGAAAAACTCGTGGAGTACGCACTGGGGCGACAATGGATACGTCAAGATCGCCCAGGAAGACAACATTTGCGGTGTCGCCACCAGTCCCACATACCCCGTCCTGGCTTAGAGTGTTCAAGCAATGTTGCCTCTGAATTAATGAATTCCCTTTGCACCTGCATCAAAGTCGTCGTCCTGTGTGCACGCGGTTCTTTCACCAAAGCGACAAACGAGCAACCAAGTGCATTTGTTCAAGAACTTGACCCAACCTCGTTGTCACTCGACGTTTTCCAATCAAGGCTCACCCTAAAAATACCCCCTACAGCTGATCCCCACCGTCACCCGCAACGCTGTTACGTAGATGGGGCCACCATGGACATGCAGCATCGTCGCTTCCGTGCTCTGGTGTACGTGCATCGTCTCTGCCGATCTTGAACCTGCCACGCATCCAGGACCAGCCAGCACCTCTGTCGCCGCCGGTACGTCCACCAGTGCCCACCACAGAATGTCTGCAAAACCATGATGATGCCTTCCACGCCGTAGAGTTGATTCGTATTCCGTTGACCAACTACGATCAGCTCCAATTCTACGGCACGATCTTCGTGGGGTCGCCGCCCCAGCCTTTCAAGGTGATTTTCGACACAGGATCAAGCGATATCTGGGTCCCGTCTGCGACTTGCGCCGCCTGTTCGGGAACTCAGCGCTATCACGGCAACTCGTCGACCACGTTCGTGACTATGCAGCCCCTTGCACGGCATGGGAAGTGATGTACGGCGGACATGATGACATGCGCAGGTTCACGCCAACGGGCAAAACGTTCACATTGTCGTACGGGAGCGGATCTGTTGCTGGCACAGTGTTTGAAGACGTGATCACGTTCGGAGCGTCCACGAGCGCCGTTGTAAGGTGCCGCATGGGCCAAATCGAAATCGAGGACGTCAACATCCAGCACTTTGAGTCGGAAGGCATTGTGGGACTTGGGTTTGGCGCGCTAGCCGCCATCACAACACACCCGTTTGTCGAGGCCGTCGGGTTGGCAGCGTTTTCGCTGTACATCAACCCTCTCCCAACCGACATCGCGCGGTCGTCGCAACTCGTTCTTGGGGGTACATTTGGCTTCAAATCAAATGGAGCAATGATGCGCTTACCCGCATAGGGGTCGACCCTGTCTTGGCAGGGCCTAACGCTTACTGGCACTATTTTCCCGTCCTTCGCGATGAAGGTACTGCTTGACCTTGCAACGTACCCCGTGGTAAACATGCATTATTCAAGTAGAGGTCGATGGGTTTTGGGCCATCGAAATGACCCAGCTGTCCCTTGGGTCCGTCCGTGTCGATCACCTCAACGCCAAAGTGGCTGTGATCGATTCTGGCACATCGCTGATCTTGCTCCCAGCCGCCGTGTTCGAGCATGTCATGGAGCAGCTCTGTCGACATCTTGACCCGGACGCCCCCTGCGATACCCCTCTCACGCAAGGCTATCTATGCACGGATTGCATCCATGCGTCGTTTCCATCTCTGACATTTCAGTTCACCCCCCACGGCCCACCCTTCACTCTCCAGGCCACCGACTACGTTCGGTAGCAGCTCCAACTTTTCCCAACGGCACTGACACATCCGTGTGACAGGTGCGAGTTTTCAGCATGTTCTCCCCAGCTCGACATGAGTTCGACCAACTTTTTCGTCCTCGGCGACATCTTCCTTCGAGTACGGCGATCTTCAGCGCCATCCACAAGTCCCGTTCATCCCACGTACGCGTAGGCGTACTACACCGTGTTTGACGTCCACCAAGCAAGAGTGGGGTTTGCATGTGCCAGTGATCGGACGTGCCAAGGCGGCCACAAGCCGCCATTGTACATCGAGCCCCCGGTAAGGGGACCAGAAGTGGAAATACGCATCGCTTCAACCACACGTTTCGTGCAGGTATCTCTCCTGGAAACGATATCGAGGCTCTACGCCCATGCGTTTGCAGTGGCTGGGTCAGTCTTCGCCATCAAGTGGTTTTGGCAAGAATTCCACTGGCGCGGGAGGAAGCTGAAAGTTTGCGCTCGGCTTGTCTAGCACGGCGATCGTGATCTCTCCACGGCATTCAACTATTTATCGCACAACCTCTTTTTGCCGTGTGCTCTCCGTAAGCTTGACGCGTATCCCCGAGCTTGGACTGGTTCAGTTTGAACTTGTAGTAGACCTTTCTTGGGACTCGCCGTCGACAGAGCCGCGCATGGCGCACACTTGGACATGCATGCGTTCTTGTACATCTTGCAGTCGCTGCCGCGCACCGCCGCGTAGTTGTAGCCGCAGTCGGGGAGTGTGGCGCACGCCGTCATGCACTCGCACGGCTTGTGGTCAGGTTCGCGTATGCCGCGCGGCCGAGTACGTCTTGCCATCCGACCTGCACACGGGTCTGTCGTCTGCCGTGCATACGATGTTGGAACAAATGTCTTGCTCAGGAACATGACGTTGGCGCCAGGTTGGGGAGGCGCCGGTGGCCGTGCGTTTCCAAGTAGGATCTGCCGACATCAACAACATAATCGACGGCGCTGGCGGTGGTGCAGTTGGCCACGGCACAGCAGTGTGTGGCAGTGCTGCGAAGAGTACACGATCGTCGTCTCACAGTGTCGTGGTCCCGACGAAGTCATGCGACGTCTGCTTGCCTCGTGTTGGGATTGCCACGATCCGTGGCAAATGCCATGGCCATCGGCAAACGACTCCTCCTCCATGCGCCAGCGTGATGGCTCCACATTTATACGTGCATCGACTGCATTTAAATAATTTCTTGATAATTGTTGATATAATTTTTTTGTTAATTTCTGTTAATTTTTCTTTATTTTGAAAATGTATATTTAATATTTGGTTTTATAAATGTTATTTTATTTATTTTAACTGGTATTTTTTTTTAAATGGGTGTCCCTCACCTTGACCACGTCAAGTCCATTGCAATTCTTTTGTCGACCGCGTGGATTGCTCCCACAGTCCCTGCAATGCCATTCCCGAAAGAAGCACGTGGCGATTTGGTCATAACAGCCCCAGATGAGACGAGGTTGGCGCTTCTGTGCGACCAGTCGACACATGTACGCCCCACTTGTGGTTGCGGCGACTCGAAGCGACTACGACGATGGCAGCAGCAGCAGCGTCTTGTTCAACAAGAGCGACCGGACTTGGGGTCGGCCCTGCAGCCGTGGAAAGCAACCCAGGCAAATTTACCTACTTTTCGTCGGTGCTCGACAGCTACCACACACGAGGCATTCACGCAGGCATGTCGCCGTGACCGCCGCCTTCTTCATGTCGTTCCTCCATTGTGGGGAAAGAGTGCTGCACCATGGTTTTCGCTGGGGGTAAGGCGCTTCGCAGGCGGTGTCGTCGTTTAGCTCCTGGCCCTGCATTGCGTTGTCGTGCCTCTCCACCCGCTTTCTGAATACCTCGGGCGATAGATGGCGGCGAGCTGCCGGCCACCGGCGGGCTGCGTCGACGTCCGCGCCAGGATCGACGTTGATATATACCATCCCGAAAACCCCACCAACGTCGTACATGAGCCAAAACTTCTCACCATTGAACTTCTGGAACTTCTCGAACCTCATTTGTCGCATCTGGGCAGATGCGTTGCAAGTGTCCCGCAACACGTCGCGGGCTCTTGCTTTTGTACGTGGCTACCACGGGCCACTTTAGGCATTCGACATGTCTGCATGAACGACCCTGGCATACCGCGATGCGATCCATCCCAATGTTGTCGTCCGAGGCATGAACCGTGTGGTGGGATATTGGAATCCCCATGTCTCCCCAATTAAAGCTCTGGCCAATCAGAGTTCAGGATTCGAGTTCGTCATGTTTTCCTAGCAACTGATTGGTCGAGAAAATTGTATCAATCGATCCATCTGTGACGCTTGCCAGGCCAATTTCAACTCGACCATGCAGCCCGCACCATCGACTCCCCCGACCACCGCGCGGACGTTCGCAGACAAGGTGCTGGAAATGTTCATGACCGCGCCACAGATCACGGCCCGCGGCGTGCGCATTCCCAGCGACATGAGCGCACGCGCACACACGACTGGATCGTGGGCCCACATCTCGGAGTTTCCCGTCGTTCGACCGACGCTCCCGTTGAAGGCAGCCTAGGGCAGCCGGCGCTGCGTACCGTCGCCGCCCACCGCGCATGTCTCATGAAGGTCGTGTGTCCCAAGTGAAGCGTACGAAGGCGAACGGCATCGCCACTTCAACTTGATATATAATTATAATACATATGTACTCGATCGGGCTATCGCTGTCGCCCTTTTGTCGATATGACGTGTGCTTTGTTCACAGGTACGTGGTGCTTGATGCACGTGGTGGTGGAAATCGAACGTGAGGAGCAACGTACGGCTGTGAAGCAGCATGCTTCTGGACGACCTTTGTCTAGTCCCACCAACGTCCATCCGTCCTCGCTCGAAAAATCCAGCTACACCTTGGAGGGTCGGTGGGAGGGAAGCCTCGTCATTCCCTGTCGACGACCCCTCTTCCAAGCCATCAAACACACTACGTCAGTGTGCGATCGCTCGTGCTAACGTGGGCCGCTCCAACGGATGAAGGTAGAGCAGGTGTTTTGCCTACGACGGGTATCATCGTTTCGTCGCAAGATGTACCTTGTGAGGAAATGCGGTTGCGACAACGCACGTAGTCGCCAGCGATAACTCTTTCGTCCGAGCGTCGCTCGAAGGGACGCCCACCGAGCCGTCCGTTCGTGCTGGCACAGGGCTGCCATCATCCGCAGACTGCGACAAGAGCAGTTTCGCAACGGTCGGTTACTTCTTTTTGTCGTCACGAAACCGTTCGTGACCTTTCACATCGTCGGCATCGACCTCGCCCACCGCAGATGTTGTTTTCTCCACTGTGCCGCACACACCGCAGTGCCAAGCCCCTGCCTTCGGCCCCGCCGAGAGACATCGGCGGTCGCATGCATCCTGCACCGCGATTGCGTTCGTTAACCTGGACGATTCGTTGGACTGCACCGAGCTCGATCAAGATGTTGAACATGCAAACAAACGGCCGATGACAACAAAGCTCACGTGTGACGGTGACTGGGCATGGCATGTAGCCGTGGTTTTCGCCGACACGATTCCAATATTGACAACGCAAGGGACACAACTCCCACGGGCTGGACCCGATCACGACAGTCGAGAAGGCAAAGGTTCGATGGGACTTGTCGACGTTGCTGCAACGGTTCCTCTTGAACGGCATAAACGAGCTGGGATGGGTCGCTGTCAACTCGTTTGACACTCCATTGTTCTTGGTTGATATATTCAACGCCAAACTGAGCCTGCAGACAACGTCCCCATGCCCTTGTACGTCTCGCCGAAGGACTGCAGGCAGAATGCCACCGTGATACAAGTCATGTCGCCATGCATCCGTACTCGCGCATACCTTTGGGTTGGCCAGCTCCAACGAGATATCGCCGTGGCGCTTGCGAGAATGTTGAGGCCAGACATGTTCAGGGCCTGGTCCTGTTGAAAGGATGCCAACCGCATGTGGAGGAAGTCGCACACACGAAATAGCGGCGAGGCAGCACTCGCTACTCGGACAACGCTACCATGTACTGGGAAATGCTACGCCGCATCATGGACTCGACCGCGTGGATGGCAACCACGGGTGGGGAATCTGCCGCCGAATCGCCAAATCAACTCGACCGTCCAGGGAACGCATTAGGATACGCCGAACGCATTCAAGGGCGCGGTGCCCGAGGGGTTGCCTTGGCAGCGAGCCGACTAGACCATGTGAAGTCGTACTCTACCTTGCCAAGAGTGTAGACATGCATGTCCAAGGCCCACGTCGCCCATTTCCAGCGCACATCGCACAAACGTTTGAGAGACCACCGCCTCTGCATTTGACCGTGTTGGCCTTGAAAGCGCCATGCTCGACGAGGAACTTGAACCGTCAAAGCCTCGCTGATGAAAGTGCGGGCATCGCCCTCTCGGTTAACATCGAGTGGCAACCTTGACTTGCGTGCGACAGTTCGACGAGGGTGTGTACGGGCTAACCATGGTGCCACAAAAATTTCGCACACTATGCGATCGTGCACTGAGTTGCTTACCGACCGAAATCCCTCGATGTATTCCTCGTGTTGTGCGATATTCCCAACGAGCCGTGGCGTGTACGAGCTCTTTGGGAGTCGTAGCCGTGCGTGCGTCGCGCACTACACTGGCTACGCTCGGTGAAATACCGCTGACTTTGGCTCGCCGGGGAGGGTCGCCGTGCAGTTGGCCTCGGCGCCGTGTGTACCAAGTCGTCGCCACCGTGCATGTGCCACCACCGTGACCCGCTATTTTAGTCGCCAGGGATGTGTACGCAGCACCACCTGCTTGAGCTGATAGAGGCTGCAACCAACGCCACGTCGACCAGTCTCGTTGAAAATGCATCGAGTTTGCAGGGGGCGTGCTGAACAGTCCGACAAGACCAGTTGGTGACACGAGAGCCACGGCGGAAGCACCTTGTCGATGCCACAGGACGTCGCTCCATGCTGCAAAGCCACGATAGAACCAACTCCACTTTGATCGTTGTTGGACGTCTGACTGGAAACAATGCTGCGTGGTTGGTGGCGAAACTTGAGCAAATGCGACTGCATGTTACAGAATCGGTGGTCATCCCAACGTTGGTGACAACCGCGTTGCAGAAGCGAGCAACTAGAGAGCAGGCGACCACAACATTGCGTACACCGGCGCGTCGCACACGTTCGAGTGAATGGTCGGCGGTGGCGAAAAGTCAGCGTGCATCGCGCGCGACCAGGGATTCCCGTCAGCAATTGCGCCACACGCGGTGCCAAGACGAGAGACCCTGTGTGAAGGTGGAATGCTTTCCTGGTGCGTGCGCTGCAAAGGGATGTGAAAATCAGCCCTGTTGGCGACTTTGCAACTCCATGCGGCACGTGCATTTGCAGCTGCTTCATTCACATCTCGTCACGGCAAACACTCCGTCGAATTCTACACTTGGGTGTCTTGAGGCGGTGCTGGGGGGCGCGCAACGTCGTTCGTGGCAGTCCGTTGGCGTTTATGGCTCACTTCTGCAAACGTATCTACGATCCGTCGGATGTGAGTCCACGCACGGATGAGCGAAGGGACCTTGGACGCGGAAGCGATGGGCGAGCGCCATAAAATAGTCTCGGTGCCGCAGAAACATGACTTCGAGCCCTGTCAAGAGCGCTGCATCGAGGAGGATGTTTCCATCTAGATGAACACGATCAGCGCAACGAAGGGGGACCTGTTGACGTCCATGGACCGCACCGTTGTCTACGTATTTCTCGGCAGACGTGTGCAAGTTTGATCCGAACCGGGCCCGCATAAACTCCCAGCAACTGTCGGCGCGCTCGGCCACGACCTCGCGACTGCAGCTCGGATCCGCACACGACTTTCTCGCCTTGAATTCCTGGTCGGTGCGGAGGCCTAGGGACGGTTCGTCGACGACCGCCGCGCGAAATTCCTTCTTCAGCCGTGCGTCTTGGCGATCAACAAGCTGACGGACGCGGAACGCACGTTCGTTAGCGTCTGCAAGCAGCGCATACTCTTCCTAAACAAGTCGTCGATTCATCAGAACTGAGCGTCGATAGAACTCAGGGTGGGAAACGCACGGCCCATGCGCGACTGCGCTTGAGTTGGTAGGGGGAAAGCATCCGCCGCGTGTCGGCGGCGCGGGCCGCGCGCTTCTCGACTTCCGACGCGGCAGATTTGGCAGAAGCAGCCACAGGGTAGGCGGACGAAATGGGTAGGCCCTGCATCGCCATGTGCCATGCGTTGGAACTTGCGTTGCCTGCAAGCACAATGCCACCTTGCTTCTTGAACCGGTGGCGCTCTGTCTTGAACCACGTCGTGATTTCTTGGGAAGGAAGGCCAAAGCGAACGCTCATTTCGATGAGCATTTCACGCGTGGGATGCGGGTCGCGGAGAAATGCGAGTCGCAGCGCGAACTGCTGTTGGATCGACTTGATGTTGTTTCCAGGACAGGTGTACGACGATGGAGGCACGAGTGGGAAATAGCGCGCGACGGGTGCTATCTTGATGTCTCGCCGATTGGCACCGCGCTGTCGGATGTGACCGCTTGAGGAATAGTCGATCAGGTCATCGGTGTACATGACATGCGCGAGCTCGAGCTCGGTAGGGGCTGGCGTCGACGCCGTGCCACCTGCAGTGCTTCCTGGAAATGGAATGTCTAGAGGCATGGGAATCTGCATCATATCCAGCGACGTCGATCCTAGTTCCAAGTACATGGGGGCCGGGTCGGCCGCGAGGTCGTCGTGATCCACGTCGTCGTCGCCAAAGGATTGCATCCCGCCGATCGATTTCCTCTCAACGGTTGGCCCGTTGGACGTCAACCTGCGCACCGGATTGGTGAAATAATTTTGCAATAGCCAGTCAAAAACCCTGAAAACGTGATTTTCAACGAATGAAAATGCATCGCGCAATATTCATCTCGCGTGGTAGTCGCGCCAAGTTCCAAGAGCGCGCTGGGCCGAGTCGACGAGCATCGCGCACGTCGCAAGGTGATGACGACAGTGCATTCGACGGGATAAGGACTTCAGATAGATTTGCCATCATGAAGATTGTGTGCGGAGCAGCAGCTGGTGGTGACGACAGGATCCACCTTCATCGTCCGTCGTCGAGTGCGAACGGAAGAGTCTCTATTAGGGATTTGGACGCGCTCCTACAGCGAGATGCTCAACTCGGCTTGGAAGAACGAGTCCCCGAGCATCTTGGCGAGAATTTGGCTCGACGGATTCACGGGCGGCGAGTACATTTCGAACGTCAGCGGCGCACTCGAGATCTTGCTCAAGTCGAGGCGGAAAAATGTCCAGCAAAATACGTCCGGCTTCTCCGTGTGGTAGTCGTATCTAGGCCAAGCAAACGTGTTGCGACCCAGCAGACGGCGTGCATGCGTACCTGAGCAACTCAAACACGGCGACGCACCCTTCCGTCATGTGCTCGAGTGGCACTTGCAAATGCCACGTATTGCCAAACCAGAGCGACGGGCCGTCTTGGATCAACGCGTCTGGCGTGTACTGCGGCGTGTCGACGATGTTTCCGCGCACGTCCATCACGTAAATGCGAAAGTGCGGCGTGAGCATGACCGCCCCGGCAATGGCGACGGCCGACAGCAACACCGACACGTACGTGGCATTGTTCACTTTGTTCGGTCCCGTCGGCCGCGGCAACAGGTTGAATCGATCTTGTGGCACCTACAAAATAATTGCAGTCCACCTTGGATGAACGTCCTACGAAGCCAACCGACCGAAACGATCGCCCCGGGCGCCAAGAGGTCCTTGGTCGACTGCTCCGTCGCGCAATCCAGCGGCGTGAGTCCCGCGTTGTTGGCAATGGTTGTCAGCGCGCCCTTCTTGAGCAACGATTCCACCAAATCATCGCGTTCTTCTTGTACTGCGTAGTGGAGGGGGGTATTGCCAGCGCGGTCTTTTGCATTGATATCGGCGTCGTTTTCGATGAGCCAGACCGCGGTCTTGACTGCTTCGAAGCCTTCGTCTTCCTGATTTTGGACAGCCAAATGCAGCGCCGACTCGTGCTGGTTGTTTTTTGCGTTGATCCATTCCTTCCGGTTGGACCAGTCGATGCAAATCATGGACGGGTTGGGCGGCACAAGTGTGCCGATGCGCACCATCGGCACCTGCCACGACGCCGTCAAAGGATCGTCGACGAAGAAATGTCGTTGCGTACCTCGCGAATGGCTTTCATCCACTCGTGCACGTCGGCTTCTGTGTCTGCCACAAACGACACGATGCCGTACGGGTCCTTGGCGCATTTCAACCGCGGCGACAAAATGTCAAAGCAGTTTTCAATCGCGGTCGCACGACGCAACGTCACATCGCGCAGCTCGATCATTTTCACAGGAATCTGACATGCATGCCGTCTCAAGTTTAGTCCCAAAATATTCGTCGACGGCACAGCATCGTACCCGGTCGTTGGCCGACTTGTACAGCGCCAACACGTTTTCGTCGAGCACGACGTGGCGCTTGGACGCCATTTTGGCCCCGCTGGCTGTGCGAAGGGGGCCTTCTTTCAGCACTTTGGTCGTATCTGTTTCGAGAGATCCAGACACTGTCGTGAGCAATTTCCATCCATGCAACCGAGTACCTGGCGGCAATTCCACGGCGGCTTGTGCGGTCGGGTTTGGCGGCATGACCGACGCACTCGACACCAGCGCGCGGCGTTTGGGCTTTCCGCCAGGCCCGACATTCGCATTCGACGGCGATCGAAGGGCCGTGGAGCCGACGGGTGATCGCGGCGTCTGGCTAAAGCTTGAATCCTTGCGAAGCGTGCTCCTGGGTCGACGAACACAGCAACGTCATGACTCTCGATCCGAACAAAGGACGCCACGACGTACGAGCTTCCATGGACGGGCGAGCTACTGACGTTGACGGGAGACGAATACTTTCGTCCGAGGGGCATTTGCTTGGCGTTGTCTTGCATCGGGTTGATGCGGTTCACGATCTTGGCGAGGTACTTGACCATGTCAAGATGGACGAGGCGCGACGCGTAATGCAGCGGCGTGTTGCCAAGGTTGTCTCGCCCGATCACTTGGTCTTCCATATTCGGGATCTCGGACAAGACAAACCGCGCCAAGTTCAAGTCGCCGTTGATCGCAGCAATGTGCACTAACGACCGCATGTGGTTGTGCTTATCTCGAACTACGTGCCACGCGAGTCAGTCGGCATATGCACGCGATGGCAGCCCAGCGGAAACAATATTATTGTGGGTTCAAGCACAACCTGCCGACACGTACCTCGAACCATGGTCGCGTTTGGGAACTCCTTGTCCTGGGCCATGGCCAAAATCGTCGACAAGTCAAACGCGTGGGCGGCGGCAAACATTTGGTCGATCTTTTTGTGCAGACGAATGCGCGCCAGGTACTTGCGCATCAACGACAAAACTCGAAGCAAGCCGCGGCGCTGCGTTTGCATGTGCTTGCGAGCCAATTTGGACCGCACCACGGACTGAACTTTGATGATGCAGTCCACTTGAGCGAGGTAGTGGCGTTTCGCGACAAAACTGCGCCATCGCGCCTGCAGCTTGACAAATGCCGCTCGTGACTTGCGATACCGCCGACGCGCCAAGAACATTCGAATGCCGGACGCGATTGTTGTTGCCGCCTACAAACAAATCGTGTCACGTCGCGGGCAATATCGAGGATCCGACCTTGCGCGCGTTGTGCAAGCGCCGACGACACGGAATCATCTTTCCCAACGACTGGATCTTGATGATGGCCCACCGCTGGCGCTGGTACGTCTTGACACATTGTTTGCGGCGCCACATGGCCTGCACGAGGACAAATTGCCGTTTGAGGTGGCGATAACTACAATCATGCCAGTGGCCATCAACAATATAAACGCCCCAAACGGTCCAGAAGACGTGAAGTACGTACTGTTTGCCTTGCAAGTAGCGCCGCACTAACGACTGCACGAGCACGATCTGGCGCTTCGCCGTCAAGTACGCGCGCCGGGCAATGATCATGCGCCCAAAGGCGCACAGCCGCGTCGCCATCTTCTTTTCACGAAGAAATTTGCGTCGTGCGAGGGATCGACGGATCATAGCCTGGGACGCAATGGTCGCTTGACGACCTACACGTCAACCCGTCACGTCATGGGCCAAGGGTGCATTGGAAAGACCTTGAATGTACAGCGTTCGGACTCGGTTTGCCCGCCAACGAGCTTGGACCATGACAATGCAGCGCTTGGCGACGCGGTAGTGCAGACGACCCAAGTACCCCCGAACCATTCTACGACTCCAGGGGTGAAAAGATGCTGCGAAAAGCAATGGCCATCGACCGAGGAAATCGGTGTCCACGTCAAGGCGCCAATATAAAACACACAAGGGATGGTACCTCGAGATGGCGGTTTGAGCTTTGGCTCGCACTTGAGCCCGAATCCGCGCCTTCTTGCCGTACTTCAAGCGCGCAAGGAATCCCCGACCCACGGCATGGATGCGAATAGCCGCCTTGCGCTGACGGGCATACCTGTCGCAAACGAGCTTTTGTGAGCGCGCGACGCTCTCAAACGAAATGTGCACGTACCGTTTACAAGCGACGAATCGTTTGACCGACTTGGAGATTGCAATGGCAGCCTTGCGTAGACGAAGATATCGCTGGCGATGAAAGAACGCTTGGATGGACGCCTTGACGACGAAACCGCTTTGCTTGAGTGTGACAAAGCGCTTGCGAGCCAAGAACCCACGAACACGTCTGGCAATGGCGGTCTGGGCCTTGGGTGCAGCACGTAAGTACCGAGCCAGCTACAACCGAGTCGCGTTGAGCCATCAAGGTATGTGGTACGATACACATCCACAACGAGGATGCTGACGGTACTACAGGAAGTGGAGTCGTACCGCTCGGGCTTTCCGACCGCGTTCGCCAGCTTGGATCGAAATGGCGGCTCGCTTCATGCGCAAGAACCGACGGCGCGCCAAATATCGACGAACACAAGCGTTGAGCAATGTGATTCGGTGCCGCATGCGTCGAAATTTCTTTCGTGCCACAAACATGCGAACCTTGGATTGGACCTTGACGATGGCAGCGCGAATGTGGAGAAACCTGTACAAACGGATGTGAGATCGTGGTCTCATCCACGCCACCAACGTGAGCCATTATGAGACGTACAGTTTTCGCTGGAGGAATCGGCGAACGTATTTCTGAACGACTACAGCGGCCTCGACGCGGACTTTTCGAACGACAGCATCGAGCAGTCGGAGCTGGGAATCGCGCATGAAGACTTTCTTGTGGCCGAGTTGCCAGTTGTCTCGTTCGACAGCATGCGTTAATATGAGCTACCCGTGGCAAATACGATCAGCTTGCTTGATGGTGCGGTGCCTGCCACGATCATTGTTGGTACAAACCTCGCATTTTTCCTTGTCCGTCTTCGGGTTGGACTTCGTCTTGGCAGCGTACACTTTGTGGAGGAGCTTGTACTTTTCAAAAAACTCGGCAAACGTGCGGCGGACGGGAAACCCGGACCGGCGAATGCGCACGGTTTCCATCACGCCCAAGTAAATCAACTGGTTCAAGATGAGTTCGGCATTCCAGCCTTGAGGGAACCGCAAGTTGTTGGGCTTGACGCATCTGCGCATACTCTCTGTCATGACACGATCGACAACAGCTGAGGCTCGTACCGGACAAATGCAGGCGTGGTTGTGTTGAGTTGCTGCATCAATTCAGTCATCTGCTCTCGGAACTTGCGGCCCACGGTCATCGTGCCCGTCATCTTGGTCATGGACGCGCGTTTCAGTTTCTGTTCACTGGGCGATTGCCCCGCGGGAGAGAACAACCCATGGAGAAACGCCATGCGACTGCTGTTAGTCAAGTCCAAGAGGTCGTTGTGGAGCGAATCGTTGTTCTTGTCGAGGAACCCTGCCACCTTGTACGTGACCTGGCCTACAACGTAGCGCTGCCATGACCCCAAATGCCATCCAACTTTCTCGCATGTACCAGCATAGTGCTTAATGATAAAGTCTTCCTTGCCAAAGCGAGGTTTGATGTAGTTGGGATGTTTTTCGTGTGTTTGATGTAGCTTTTGGATAAAGTTGTCGTCGGAAGCGCGACGGCCCATGAGCGCTTGTTCATCGAGCAAGATCAAAATGCCCAGCGGCTTCTTCTCAATCAATTCCAAGCACGGGATGTTGTCTATCCAAGCAAATTGTGGACGTGCCAGTCAGTGGCGTGCAACACAGACCGAGGGACACCGTACCTTGGAACGACAGCTTGGACCAGTCGATCCCTTCCTCCACATACACGTCTTGCTCGTACACAAACACGTGCTGGTTGAATTGCTGTTGGAGCATTTCGTTTGTGTAGTTGATGCAGAGCTGCTCGAACGAGTTGACGGCGAGGATTTCGAACCCAAAAATATCGAGAATCCCAATAAACCGAGGACCAGTGTCCCCCATCGTCGTCGATGTGGTCGCGCCCGTCATTTGCGCTGTCGCGACGTTGATGCGGTCGACGAGCCAGTCAAACATGGCAGAGTAGATGGCTTTCGCGAGCCCGTTTCGAGATTTCCCGGCGTCAACCCCCGATAAACAGATCTCCGCTACACTTCCGCTACGAACCGCCACAACTCTCTGGTAAGATTCCACGCATCGGTTCAAGTCATTGCGCAAGGTGGACAGTACCGGGCACCGGCACTCACGGTGCGCATGCACAGAGCAAACTCGAGTTCCTTCGGCGTGACTTGAAGAAGCGACGCCAGAACTTGGACTTGTTTCTTGTCGGGACAAGTCGCTTCGTTCTTGGCATTTTCAACAAACTACCGAAAGCACGCGGCACCATGCAATTCAGTTTGTGCACTCACCAACACTTCAACGACTCTGCCGCCACCACTCCACAGGCATGTGCCGATGATACACGGACACAAGTCGCGCGTACCTGCAAGTTGCCCAGGTGCAGGACGGACGCGACGAGGGTGAAGATGTTGTGCTTGACTTCTGGTGTGATTCCCATCACGTCCATGGCGTCCACGAGTTCCTTAAAGCTCTTCTTGTCGTTTACTTCGGGGCATTGGATGCAATTGCCTTGATTCAAATACACGTAGTCGTCCGCGCGCTCGAGATGCAGTGCCGCTACCAACGACAATGAGTTGCCACGTCGATCGGCTGCATGCACCTCGCTCCGCGTCATTTAACCCAGAACAAATCTGGTAAAAGATGTGGTAGTTGCGCTCGTTCTCCGAGCACCCGACGATGCGCGACTTTTCCAGCAAAAAGTGACTCGTGCTGGCGCCGCAAATCTTGCCATCCCGATCGTAGTTGATCTTGATAAACTTGCCGAAACGACTGAACTCACGGGCGGTAAGACTGGGTTTCAACGCGGAATGACGGACCTGGAGTTGTCGTTGCGGATGGTCTTGGCGTTTCCGAACGCTTCAAGCAACGGATTACTCTGAAGCACGCATTGCTCGACGGATCCGCCGCCTCCGGTGGCGTTCGGTGACTTGGACGACTGACTGATGTTTGCCAAGTACTATACGAAACAACATGACGTGGGAAAAAACAATTCAGAGGGTGCATGCGTCAAGATGGCTCATGTACCCGCATGATGTACTTGGCAGCTTCAGTCTTGCCTGCACCCGATTCGCCCGACACTAAAATCGACTGGCACTTTCCCGTATTTTGTAGCGCGCGATACGCGCCGTCCGCTGTCACGTAGACATGGGGGGTCGGGTTTTCTTGTTTGCTCAGCGATCCAATGTCAGGAAAGTTGTAGAGCAGTGGGATGTTCTTGTACGGGTTGATCGAGATCAAGATGTCCCCTGTGAACGTGTAAATGAGGTCCTCCATGTACCGTCTACGAAGGAGGTCCAAAAGAGGCGCTTCGTGCAAGTTGTCCATGTCCGACACGTTCGGCAAGAGAAGCGAATGGGACGGATCAAATGGATGTGTTTGGGACACATTGAATTTGTGCTCTTCATTGTCGTCGGGGGTCAGGACAAAGAGCGAATCCCCGTCGTCTTCAACGATGGACCCCAATTGCCACACATTCCGCGGGTCTGGACACCACACTTTCTCCCCTTCACGGCGAGCTTTCTTTGCTGTCGTCGCCATTTGTATCGCCGCCGCCGCCACGTTGTTGCGCGATTGTGCAAAATGACTGTGGACGTCAGCGTCAATGACCGTCCTCTGGTAAGTTCGACAAACGTCGTACTTTTGCGGATTAAAAATGCATTTAAAAAACGTATCAATTACATTTCTTGAACCTCTGGCAAGAGGTGACAAAAGTACAGTACAAAGTACGGTAATTTGTTGCTTTTTCAAAATTTTATTGGTTTGATAAAGAAATGTTACCTGGACTATTTCACAAGAAATTTGTACAGAATTTAATGTTTTGCGTGAGGAAATATACTCGGACGAAGGCAATTGTTGCCATGTCCCGCTGAAGTACGACAATTGGAATTTCCATCCGAACGCAAGGTGAAAAGTGCTCCCTTGTTCCTGAGACGAGCGAGCTGGTGCCGCTGGAAGTACTCGGGAAGATGGGTTGCGTTGAGCTGTCGTAGGGCAAATGGTGTGGCCGTCCACGGTCGGTGCCGCTTGTCTGGATGAGAGCTGTGTGACTGCGTTTGCAGAGCTTGACCACGCACCTTTGACGAGGGTGACGCTACGGTGCAAACCTTGTCATTGTGATCGGACAGGAAGCGCAGGGCATGTCCTTTGGCCCACTGCATCCATCATCACTCCCCAACGACCAGGCCGAACGTCGTATATTAAGGGTGCTTTGACAAGACTGCGGCAATCTCACGTGGTTTCTTGGCGCATGATGAAGTGACTAGGCGTGAACTGGGCATCTCGCAGCGACGTGTAGTTCGTCGCAGACGAGTTCGTAGCGACAAACTCGAGGAACGCCGCCGTGTGTTGCATTTGCTGCGACTGACTGATGCACGTCAACATGTTCTGAAGTTCTTCGCGTCGCCGTGCCAAGACCGAACGCGGAGTCAGTTTGATGAGGACATTCGTCCACAAGTCGCCCGATGGCATCTTGGGCAACGCGAACCCGAGGTCCACAAGCGCTTGATGCAAGGTGGCGAACTGACCGTATCGCTTCTGGATCATGCGGATGTCGCGGTGGGATGCCGATGCTCCACCTCCACCAGGCTCGTTGACAACGACCGTGAACTCCACGTACGATCGCGTTGGTGTCCTCGCATACTTCCATTCCTTGATATGGAGAACGGTCAAGGAGGACTCCTCGTCTGAGGCAGCCGCGGTGTCTAGTTGTCCAGCCGTCATGGCGTCGCCAACGAAGAACTTGGAGTAATCTGCCATGTACATATGACGTCGTCGGTGAGAATGGTTGTCTGTGTACGTTTTTCGCAAAATTCGGTGTGCATTTTCGAAAAAATCCGCTTCATTTTCGCGAATCTCGAGATCCTCCAGTTGAAGGGCGGTTTAAATTGGCATTGTCTCTGTCATTTCCGACTAGTTGATCTAGAACATGCCTCTAGCTTGCCGTGCGCGGCGCCAAGACCGCCGTGGTTTTAGAGTAACGTGAAGGTCGTGCCGAAGCGAGAACAGCATGGACGGACCTTCATACAACACAAATCGGAACGTGCGCTGTGTGAACGACCAGAGCCCACATTGCCCAGACGGTGTCGGAGGTTCTCTTAAACTCGGTGCACTGTAAGCAAGGGCTATAGACAAGCGCAAAAGGAGGAGTCTTGTTGATTGCGTTAGTCGTCGTGGCGGGTACTGTGTACATCACCCGGGTGACTTGGCCTCAGCGGCGGCCTTGTCGGAGCTGTCCGACGACGGGGGGTGGATGCAGATGTCATTGGTCGCCGTTTAATTCGACGGGGTAAAGTCGCTGCGCTCGAAGTCCTAGTGTGCATCGGTGGCTAGAATCGCGCGACACTCATTGATGCAATCGACGACCTCTTGTCACTGGGCATGCCGCGAATACTCGAGATGGGACGATTCTCAGAAGGGCGTTCGCCCACCGACAGCATGTCAGAAACCTCCAAGCCACTCGCGCAAACGAGTTGGTGAAGCGTTGGGAACTGCGAGCATCGTTTGCGAACGGCTCGGACACTCGGTGTTTGAAACCTGACTCAACCACGCAAAACACAGGGTTTGGTAAACTCCCACTGGTTGAAGTGCATGTCAAGCGGCACGCCGACGACGTCAGAGCTCCAGCCAACGCTGCACGACTCGACGGGGCTACCTGCCATGGTCGAGGGAGCTTCAGATGCGTCAACCAGGATGGACCTCCTCGACCCTCAAACGACAAACCACATCGTGGTTACGTATCCGGATCCAAAATTATCCGAAGGATTTCGAACCTGTGTCGAAGGAAGCGAGGGCCGCAGGAGATTCTTCAAGCATTCATCTGCGATGGCATGCACATTGCCGCTTGCATGGCCCCTGTTGGCATAGATCCACGTCGAGCTTTATGCAGCAGTATGGCACAAAGACGATGTATTTGCACAACGAGTCGTGGCACGTTCGACGTGTAGAGGACGTCGACTTGGCCACCCAAATCGCCATCACAGCCCGCAACTGTCATGGACGCCGAGTTGTTCTGGCTGGCTGTTGGAGATCAGAATGTTTCAACTCGTCGCCGCATTTCATTGGTCGTGTCAATTTGACAGTCCAGACGACGGATCGTGTGGTCCCATCTCGTCACTGGTCCAGATCCGTAACATGACGCTGGCCCGCGTCGTCGTATCTGCCGCTTCCTTCGCGCTAATGCATGCCGCGTGCCCGACACAGTACTCGTCGTACAAGGCCGTCGTCACGGTGTCCCAGTGCACGTCCAAGGACGTTGCGATGTGCATTGTGGACGGCCAGTGCAACGAAATTCCACCCGCCGACGGAGCCACGTTTTCGTTCGACGGCCAGAACGTTCGTGTGGGCCAACCGTTCGACGGGTTGATTGCCGAACTGCCGGCCACCGCCGTCTCGGGCGATTTCACGTATTCCTCCGTGGACGTTGGCGACTTGTCTCGTAACTCCCAGTTGAAATCGCTGTATGAATCGCTCCTGTGGCCTGTTCGATACCTTATGTACTAAGCGCAGATCATTTTACCGCACGAACCGCGCCAACCTGAACAATGCAAAGCTCCCAACGTCCCTGACCACTCTGTACGCATCGCATGCATCGTTCGCCAAGGGTCATTTGGATGATCACTAGGAGCTTGATGAGCTCAGTCGGGCTCAAGTACCTTCCATCAAACCTCGACTATTCGAAACTCGTGACATTGTAGCATTTCTTTGCTTGATGGCCAACTCACTTGCCGTCTAGCTCTGCCGGCAACGAATTGACGAGTGTCGACAACCTGAACGTCCCGAACGTCCAAGACCTGTTCGGTCCTTGTCGCATTGGTTGGTGCAGCACTCATGGACTGCTTCTGCTAGGTCGTTTGCTGCCAACGCGGGCTTGACATCCATCACGAATTTGAAGGTCACGTCCAAGCTCACCAACTTGTGCGGAGTTTGCGCCATCCTACACGATGTGCTCATGCTGTAGCGGTAGCAATTGCAACGCATGCCCGTTGACTACGTTCACCGTGGACGCGACCGCCTACGCCGCACTTGCGGCTGTCCCAGCAACAAACTTTTCCGTCAAGTCGCTGGATGTGTCTGCTACGTGCAAGTCTCCAAACACGGTCAAGCAGCTTCAGTCGTCGTACAACGTGTGTGTGCTCAGTGGTACGCTCATGACACAACAAGCACTGGAATTGCTGTTTTCTTTATCGACACATTTTATGCAGACGGCTCGTCCACATCCCCCACGACGGCCGGCAACGCACCGCCTGGGACACCCAGCAACATTCCATGCATGGCGCCGGCCTCGACGACTACCACTGCACCTCCGTCCTCGGAAACTTCCACTACGCCAAGTACGTGTTCGTCTAGTCGCCTAGAAACTTGCCTCATGTTGCAACAAGTTGTCATCACCACCGCCAAACCGACAACACCCGCGTCAGCCGCCGCCTCCATCGCCATCGTCAGTGTCGTCGTAATGGCCATCACACTGCTCGCAGCTACATAGCTGACGCAGCGTCACCGTAGTTGCATATAATGGCCAGATCCATGAGATTGCGCCGCATAACCTTTCTATAGATGTCATCCGCCACGTCGTCGTGTTCGCCGTGTGGCAGAGACGAGAGTTGATGGACACTTCGGATGTGTGCGATTCCAGTGAATTCGACCGTTATTCGGATACAATATCCGGATGTTGAGATGTGGACAAGTTTCAGAATCGATTGATCATGGGCAACAGCCACTCGGGACAACTGAGCGCGAGAGAGCTCGAGGAACTCAAGGGCCCGTTCAGTGATGCGGTAGGCACGCTGCGTTGCTCGTACCACATGAACGTCATGTCCGTGCATGCATGCCCCAGGAATTCGACGCGCTCCAAGCGCTTGTGGCAGAATCTGATGCGAACAAAGGCGCGTTCTTGGTACCTTTTCTGTGCTCGTTGTGACATCTCTCATTGCAGTTGTTGTAGGAGCGCTTCTCGTTGGGTCCGTTGCGCGGCGGCTCGTCGGACCATGTGCTGAACGACTTTGGCGATGTCTTGTACAAGTCTTTTGCGCGCACTGACGGAGACACGTGTGCAACCAACAATCACCTAACCATTGTCCACGTCGCCAAAGCCGGTACATGGGCACTCCCTGTATATCGTTATCATGCTTTGTGCCTTCAGCTGCCGATTGCATTCGGTCGTCGTCGACGACTGTTTTGCGCGCATTAGTCTCAATTTTGAATCCGTCCCTCGAACTGTCGCCGCCGGAGCTCCACCAACTCTTCGTACCCACCAGCATGTTGTGTCAAATCCTCATGGCTCTCGTTTGTAGATGGTGTGCATGCTCATGGCGGACGATTCCAACTCTTCGTCACCCGCTGGCACGCCGAAAGACGTCCGTGAATTCATTCCCATGGCTACGTCCATGGTCGACGCGTTCCAGCTCCATTCATCGCACATCACGCCGTCGACTCTGGCGGCATGGATTCCCACGCACGCACCTCTCCTGCACACGGTATTTTCGTCGTGGATGAGTCGCAAGTGCCTCGGTGTCCATTCCAAGGTGTCGTATGTGGCACCGCGGCTGTCCCATCCGTCGGACATCTTGTCGCGGTGCGTGCTCGCATTTGGTGCGCGCTCTCGTTGACGACGTTTTGACGGTAGAGGAGAAGCCTTGGCGCTGTCGATGCAATCGGTGCAGCTCCAAAATAACTGGGATCGACTCTACACGAGTACAGAGGTGAGGTATCATGTGTGTTGGCCGCCGTTCATCGACTTTTCAAATGGGATACAGGACGGCTTGAGTTTCAACCGGTTGACGTACCATCTCCTCGGCTACACTGGACCAACGCTGTTGGTGATGACGGATGCCGATGGAGGTATGGGGCCTTGGTAGCCGCTCACTTGTGGACCTTTGACACCAGTGAACACAGCGACGTTCGGCGCGTACGCCGACACCCCGTGGAAAGAAAGCACCAAGTTTTTCGGAGGCCCAGGGTGCTTTTTATTTCGCACGACGCCGTCGTTTTTGTTGTGCCCCGCGACAACGGGCGCCGCCTCCAACTACATGTATTACAACACGAAGGGAGTTGTCCTGCCGCGAGGTCTGGGATTTGGAGGCACGACGTCGAAGTGCCGATTGTTTCTCGATGACGAACTGGACGACTGCACGTCTGCGCTGAAGTGCGGTTCGTACGAGCCAGGCGCAGTCGCCATGAAAGGATCGTTTCGCATTCAAATGCTCGAGGTAGCGTGGCCCACACAACTTTGGTGGAGTGACGAGGCTGGGTAGGTGTGGGGCTGCGGCGGCGACGAATGCAAGCTCGCGCAGCATCACTACCGCGCAGACACGGCGGAGCTGATCAACCGAGCGCGTAAAGTCGACAAGGCGCAGTTTGCAGGTACGCTGGATAGACTGCGACGACGACGGAGCGAGAGCGACTTCATGGTGGTGGTGGTGGCAGGCAACGCGTTTGATCGCGAGATGTTCCTTAGCAAGACATTTTCCAGCGGTGCCGACGGCATTCGCCTCGCAGACGACGAGCATTAACACGAGCAATGTATCGAGTTCGGTCATTGCAGTCGAGGAGCCCCCACCTCGCATGCGAGAGTGCCTTGAGGGGAATTGCTCGTCAAGGAAATTCACAACCACTCCCACGAACACGTACATGATGTAGCCGAGAGGAGCTCATGACTGTCAAGTCGACTGTGGCAAACGAGCTGATCAACTCGTTCGGCCTCGATGCGCCACTGGACGCCATCACCAACCGCCGCTCTGTCGGATATAGCACGTGGAGGGGCCATCCACGATGCTCGTGCAATAGCTTTGGTGCGCTTTCGTCTACTTCTTCTGAAGCAGTTGTGCATGGGCCATCCCCTGGCGAGAGCCCCACGAAACGCAACCCGTTCGCACCGCGTGTGAGAATGTCGACAAGCAGCGACGACGATGGCATCCGTAGGTCGCAAAGTCCACGAGGATGGCGCATGCAGCGCCATATGTGGAGCTGGGAGGTGCAGTGCGACGGCCCTAAGCTGTTGCGAGACTGTAATTGATCGACACTTGCACCTACCTGGAAGTCCGTTCCATGTATGAAATACGCTCTGGAAGTGGAAGGATCGAATAGTAAGCGACGCAGGGGCGTGCAATGGGTATGAAGAACGAAGTGTTTTCCACAAGTTTTGTGCTACTCGCCATGACGACGTCATTCGTGATGCCGACCGCCATGCACGCGCTTCAAAGCCGTGGTTCGTTCAAGTGTCGATCCGAGAGCACCTGCACCAGACGGCGGTGGCTTTCCACAACGGCAACGCTTTGTAGTGCGTCGATAACTGAAGCGATCGTTTGACCACACAAGTCGGAGGTGCAACGCCCGTGCGTGCCGCTGAGAGAAGAAACGCACAAGACATCACTGTTTCTGTGACATGGTGCGATCGTTCTGCGCAAGCGTGGATACACTGCCATGGAATGTTACATGTACGCCGCGCTCTCGCAGGCAATGCTGCCGGGCACGTTGGTCGGCACGGGACCACAGCAGTTCCTTCTGCAGCAGCAACTTCTGCAGCGTCGGTCGCGATGGCGGGTCCATCTTGATTGTGATTGGTGGAGAAATTGGCATGGTTTATTTTATTTGATACAAACTCCCCGTTATTGTCGCACCACTTGATATAATAGAACGAACGGTTGTCGAGATATGTATTTTGCAAAGCATGTTTGGCGGCCAACAACAGCGGACAGGCTTCGGCTTTGGCGCCGCTGGAGGTACGCCTGCATTCGGGGCTCAACCCACGACGGGGTTCGGAGGATTCGGAGCGGCCGCCGCAGCCCCCGCAGCCAGCGCATCGCCGTTCGGAGCTCCTGCCGCGGCATCCCCGTTCGGTGGAGGCGCCAATACAACGCCAGCCTTCGGGTCGGCGTTTGGTGCCCCAGCTGCAACCACGGGTGCGTTTGGCGCCCCAGCCGCAACGACAAGTACATTTGGCGCGCCAGCTGCAACCACAAGCGCGTTTGGCGCGCCAGCTGCAGGCACACCTGTGGGATTTGGTGGGTTCGGTACAAATACAGCGTCGTCTCCATTTGGTGCACCTGCGCAACCGGCGGCCAGTCCTTTCGGCGCACCAGCATCTGCTGCTGCGGCTAGCCCCTTTGGCGGCGGTATGTTTGGAGGCACCGCCGCGGCCAAGCCCACAGGCTTTGGTGGCTTTGGGGCGGCAGCAACGTCGTCAACTCCGTCTGCGTTCGGGGCTGCAGCACCAGCTTTCGGTGCCCCAGCTACGAGCGCGTTCGGGGCTCCGTCCACATTGGGTGGTGGTGGGTTTGGCGGGACTGCGTTTGGGGCTGCACCCGCAACTGCGTCGTCGTTGACGTTCGGAAGCACTCCATTCGGACAGCCTGCACCGGCCACAACTGGCGCATTTGGTGCGCCAGCAGTGCCCACCGGTTTTGGTGGATTTGGCGCAGCCGCGGCTCCGTCGACTGGGGCCGCGCTTGTTGGTACTGGTCCTCCTGCGAGCTACAAGCCGACATCCGAGCAAGAATCCGAAAAGGGCAAAGTCACCACAGTCCATTTTCAGTCCATTTCAAAAATGCCCGAGTACCAACACAAGTCGGTGGAAGAGCTTCGATGGGAGGACTACTTGAAGCGAACGGATGCGGCAGCAGCCGCCGCCCAGGCGGCACTTGTGCCCAACACTGGTGCAGCAGCCCCCGCCACCAACATGTTTGGCCAGCCAGCGGCGGCTCCATCGGCGTTTGGCAAACCGCCGCTTGGCGGAGGTTTTGGCCAGGCCACCTCGGCGACCACGACCGGAGGGTTTGGAGGGTTTGGCACTGCCACAGCTGCGCCAGCGACGAATGCTTTTGGGTTTGGAAGCACTGGGACCAGCGCGTTTGGCGCCACGACTTCGCCAGCCACGAACAACGCGTTTTCATTTGGAAGCAATACAGCCACGACCGGAACAGGTGGATTTGGTGGTTTTGGCTCGACGCCGAACGCATTTGGATCGACCACAACCACCAACGCATTTGGGTCGGCGCCAGCCGCAGGTGGATTTGGCGGATTTGGTAGCACGCCAGCTACCGCGCCAAGTGCGTTTGGCACCGCACAAGCCAACACAACCACTGGCGGGTTTGGTGGATTCGGAGCCAAGCCCGCCACCACAACCAGTGCATTTGGTACGACGACGACGGGTGGGTTTGGCTCAACAACAACTGGTGGTTTTGGAGGTTTTACTCCCGCCGCTGCACCTGCGGCCACGACGGGTGGTTTTGGCGGATTTGGGTCGTCGACGGCCAGTGGATTTGGCGCCGCGAAGCCAGCGACGACTTCTGCGTTTGGCACGTCCTTTGGCGCAGCGTCGTCCGCTCCGTCGGCGTTTGGAGGATTTGGTACCTCCACGCAACCGCAGACAAATAGTGCATTTTCCCTCGGTACGTCGACGCAGCCCGGTGCAGCATCTGCGTTTAGCTTTGGCAAACCTGCCACAACGACCACAAGCATGTTTGGATCGACTCCTACGACCACGTCTTCGTTTGGATCGTTTGGTTCGGGGTCGACGGGATCGGGTTTTGGAACGACGGCCGCCAACACTGCCACGAACGCCGGCCTCTTTGGCGGCACGTCCTTTGGTGGTGGCTTTGGGCTGTCCCAACCGGCCAACACTGCCACCCAACAGCAACAGCAGCAACCCACAACACTGTTTGCGGGCCATGACACCAACCCTTACGGTGCCGGGTCGTTTGGTGCCGGGTTGATTGAAAAGCAAATCCAGACGACTCTGACGCTGCCCGTGCCGTCGTCTGGCGCGTCGCAGCCGTCTTCGTTGTTTTCAACGCCCAGCCAAGCTACGACTCGTTCCCGCGACGACCGACCTGTCAAGCCCATTGCAACGGCTGCTGGCTTGCGCTTCCACACGGTCGCCGCGAAACCATCCGTGTTGTCCGTGGACAAATCGTCGGAAAACGCATCGGTCACCAGCTTTGCCTCGTCCAAATTCAAGAGCTTGGCGACCAAGCAGTTGACCATCGCGACCCCGCCGCCGAAACTGCACCGCCCGACGGACAAACCCCAAGTGATTCCTGAAGCAATCACGCTGTCGTTTACGATCGCGAAGCCCGACTCGACGACGCGCACCATTCGATGGACTGGGGACGCAGACACAACATTTGACGCTGTCTGGCCCGTTGTCGCGAGCCAGGTGAAGCCGGCCAAGCTCGTTCGGTGGCGCCTCAGTGACGGCTCACGCCTCGATCTCCACGCCACGGTCGGGTCCGTGGATGCGTCGGCGCCCATTGAAGTCGATGTCGTCGACCCGGCGGACACATCCTCGACTTCGGACGCGTCTGCGCCATCGACGACGGGCTTATCGTTTGACAGCTTTTACGAAAAGGAAAAGGAAAAAGAAGAAGCGTGCCGTGCGATAAACCCGCTTGCGCCAGTGCTGACCAAGGAAGGGTACTACACCCTCCCCGACTACGCGTCGCTGTGCACGATGTCGACGGCTGAACTGAAAGCAGTCGACCACTTTGTTGTGGGGTGCAAAGGCATGGGATGCGTGCAATGGTATGGCTCAACCGACGTAACGGGACTCAACTTGGACGAACTCGTCCTGTTTGCGCCGAAAGAAGTGATTGTGTACCCCAACGAAGACGTCAAACACCCCCTTGGCGAAGGCCTCAACAAGCCGGCGCTGGTCGAGTTGCTGCACATTTACCCTCCATCCGATCCGACCAGACGGGCGCAGTATGTGAACCGCGTTAAGACGCGCACGGATCACATGGACGCGACGTTTGTCGACTACCAGCCCGAGGCTGGCGTGTGGAAGTTTAAGGTCGAGCACTTTAGTCGATACGGCTTCGACGACGACGAGGCGCACGACATCCCCCAAGCCACTGCCTCTGGTTCGAGCGCGCTGCAAACCATGGCGTCCCAGCTCAAGTTGAATCCGGCGCGCCTCCACCAACTCCACGCGCTGTATTTGGCCAACCAGCCGCCCACTGAGGTGCCATCGTCGTCCGAAGCCAAGGACAAACCGTCTATTTTCGGGACTCTGGACTCAGCTTCGACCGAGGTGGTCAGCCAGACCCGGCTGACGGTCGTCGAGCCTGCAGCACCGACGCCGCCCGCGCCGTCGGTCCCAAAACGATACGCCGTCCCCACGTTGACGTGTTCGACCAAGTCGACTTTATTGGCACTGTGGAATGGACCCAGCACATCCACCATGGACATGGGCATTTCGATGGGGCGGTCTTTTCGCGGCGCGAGCTTTGGCCCGTCCGGCCAGTTGGTCGTCGTGACTCGCCACCGTCAAGTCCGAGTGCACCAGCATCCACTCCCGAGTCCCGCCACCGCCGACTCGCTTCCGCTGCTGCATGTCCACCAAGCCCTGTCGACGACGAACGCACACACCCACCACGTCGAGCTACCGACCAACATGGCGGCGCACATTCATGAATATGCCGACATGGCCGTGTCTGCGCTTCCGATGTGGCAATTGGTGCTGGCGTTGTTTGGTCTGGAGCATCGTGAAGGCAGCACGACCCCCCACCCGTTGTCGCCGAGCCAGCGGGACGAGTTCATCTCGCGGTGGTTTGAACTCGCGACGCGGCGGTCGAAATCCGCGGCGGACAACACGGTGCTTCAAGCACTGCTCCAGCATAACATTGTGGACGCTGCCGAGCGCGCGATGGCCCAAGGCAACTTTCGCCTCGCGATGGTCGTGGCCCAGGCGCAGTCGTACGAAAGCAGTACGTTTCGCATGCAACTGCAGGCCCAGTTGAGTCAGTGGGAAACGCAATCGGCGTCCCGCCATGTGGACAAGGAGCTGCTCGAGATCTACAGCTTACTCGCCGGCAGCGTGGGGGTGGTGACGCAGCCCGCGACGGCCAACTCGTCGATGGACTGGATTCAAATGCTGGCGCTCGTGCTGTGGTACCACGAAGGTCCGACGTCGCTGCCCCGAGCGCTGGCGGTGTACCAGTCGTACGTCCAGCAGGGGTGGTGCAAACCGGCCGTGAACGCCGCCATGAAGCCCGACGTCCTCATGGAACTGATGCAGCTCTACTGCGACGTCAAGACGTCTCTCACGTCGGTGCTGTCGGCCCTTCCCGACGACATTGCGTGGCACTTGAACGCAGTGTTGTGTGCAGTGCCAGGCCAATCGCTTCGCTTGACCACCAAGGCCAACGCAGTGCTGACCCGCCACTACCTCAGCCATCTTGTCGCCGATCGAAACCTCCTTGCCCAAGCGCTGTACGTTGCCATGACAATGCCCGACGACGTCGAGCGCGAAGCCACCGCCAAAGCCATCTTGCAACGCCACATCACGGCCAGCACACCTCGGACTCCCCTCGAAGCGCTTGTTCCGTCCCCGTGGATCGAAGACGCTCTGGCGCTGTATGCCCTCGCGGAACAACAGTACGACGCCGCTGTCGAGCACTACCTTCGCGCAGGCGCGTGGACGGCAGCCCATGACGTGCTCATTCACCACGTGGTATTCCCAGCGATGATTCACCAAGATACCACGTGGGTCCACCTCGTGCTTGAGGCCCATCTGGCGCCCCGCGCTCAAGACATTGCGCAGTGGGCAGCGTACGGCAATGTGGTCTTGACGTACTTGAATCTGCGCCGCACCCGCGACAACGCGACCATGGAAAGCGTCGTGGCGCTGTGCGATCGTTTGCACCAGTGGCAAACCAAGCCGCTGCACGTCTTGAGCGACAACGCAATCGAGGCGTCGGCCGTAGCCCGTGCGTGCTTGAGCAGCATGCTTACGTACACAACGGAAGTCGCTGTATTGCTTCAACCGTCCGGTCCGGGCTCGTCGAGTGCCCGCCACTGGTTTGACCGGCTGCAAACGTTTGTCCAGCCCGATGCATTTGGCGAATCTTTCCGCGCCGCGCTCTTGGTTCGAGCATGTGCTGCGTTTGAATGACCCCGCGCGAGTCAACTCGACCTGTCAAGACCTGCTAGGTGGCCGCCGTTAATATAATGCAATCCTTTCCCGGTGACGCTAGCACGTCCCAAGCACACACCAGCATGCCACCGTCTCGCGCATGTGGGGCGCCGCCAAACGTCATGCTCCTGGGTCGGCCATGTCGACGCCAATTGACCGTCATGTGATGGCATGAGTTTATATATAGGTTCTCGCCGCCATTTCGTGTCGCAAGCTGGATGGTGCGGTCGCCACCGAGGCCAGCGTCCATGTCGGGCACAAGCCCTCGTCGCCACCGCTCGTCGTTTGTAGCGAGTGAGTCGTCGTTGCAGCCGCCGCCTGCTCGCCCAACTCGTTTCCGGGAAGATTTGCACCGCGCGTCCGGCCAAGTGGACAACGCGATGCAATGGGTCGCGTTTTTTCAGGCGATTTGCCCCGTTGTGCCGGTACACGTCGTCTTCTTGGGGACTGCGCCTTGAACGAGACGTGTCGTAGTATGCCAACCCGATCCGTCTCAACGTCCCCGACACCGTCCTCCTGACCCCCCAAGGGTGATACCCGCCACGTATGCCGTCCGTTGAACGTCGTCGTAGGGCGCCCAGCATTTGGTATCACTCGTCGGCGTCGTCGGGGGGCGTGCTCAAACGAAAGCAACCAGCGGTGACGTCGCTTTTGCCGTCCCCACGTCGTGGCGAATGATTCACGCTGGTGTAGCACATGACCGCCAACGCCATCTTGGCGGCGTTCGTGGGGCCACATCCCGACGTCGTCGGGCCCACGGAAGCCGTCGCCGTCGTCCGCTTTGGGTTTTCGTCGCGCGTGATGTCCCGCGCCGACTTTGCAGTACCGTTCATGTCCCCATGACGTGCGCTTGTCATGCATGGACAGATCCTGTGCGACGACATGAATGGCCACAAACTCACGCCCTTGCGACCGACCGGTCCGTCGCTGCCGAGTGTGCCGTTTTGCTTGCAGCGGTACATTCGGCCTCAAGACGACAAGAGGTATGCGTCGTCGGTCGCTTCGTCGACACGTCCTGACGTGCGCCGCAGGTACATTGTGTCGTTTTCGCTCCACCCGCCGTGCCAAGGACACTCCAAGCCAGCCATGTGCGACGTGTTTGTCGCGCCGTACTCGAAACGCTACCATCTCGGCCAGGTTTTTCGTTCATCTCGGACGACAGCACGTTCCTAGTGTGGCCAACATGGGTAGGCCGAGGTCGTGTCTCATCCAGAGAGGACCGAAAAGCCCGTCCCGCCGCCGTTGTTTGCCGACCGCAAGGCTTCGTACGATTTCCACATGGGGGTCCGCGACGCCAAGCTCGTGTCCCCCGTCAGTCTAATGAAGCATCTCACTGTCACCCTCGCGCACCACATCAATAGCCACCACGTGACCAACCCAGTCCAAGGTACCGACCGTCCGCTGTCGACGAACGAGCTCAGGACGCGGTGGCAGGCATCGTGTGCGAGTACATTGTCGGCGCGGACGACGACATCGTGTACATGACTGGTGTCCTCGGGGTGTCATGCATGCATGACGCGATGCCGTCGTGGGAACTGCTAGCCCACGCAGACCCCGAGTCGCACCTGATTTGCCAGCATCACGCCCAGCTCCGGGCCAACGCGGCGACTCCTCGTCGACCACCGCCGCCCGACAAAACAGCCCCCACTCCATCGACGCAAACCCCCCGGTGAGTCCCGTTCAACGTGGATCGTTCGTACGACGTGCACCCTCATGGGGGTAGCTTTCCGTCCGTCCCGAACGCCCAAGTGTCGTCCACTGACGAATGGACCCGTGGCGTCGCGTCCGCGGATCGCTGCCCTCGGTACAAGAATGCGTCGCCGTCCAAGTTTTTCCGCGACGGCAAGTTCGTCACAAAGCTGTCGGCCATGCAATGCGAATCGTCGTGTCGGCTGCACTTGCCGGTACAATGTGTCCACGTGCATGTGGTGGCATGGACAGCGCCGTGCGCTGAAAATTCGCCGCCATCGAGGCATTCCCGTGGCACTCTGCTTTCACCATGCATCATCATCGCTTGGCAGTGCTGACAGCGTACCTAGATGCATCGGGCGTGCCGTCCAGCGCTCATGGTGGACCTGGCGCGACAGGTCGAAGATTTCCGGGAAGATCTTGTCCAACAAACGGTATGTCGTTGTCCGGGGACGCGGCGGCGTTCACGAGGACGACCATGGCATTGATGGGTCCTCGGTCGATCTAGGAACGGTGCATCAAAGCCGAGGAACGTGCAGTTGCGTGTGTGCATGAGACATACGTGGCAACGCAGCACCGGGTCGCGACCGATGCCAAGTTGGCCACCCTCCAGCGCGACCACATGCACCAGCGCGAGCGGTGGGAGTGCCAGTATATGCTAAGCGAGGACCTCGCGATGCGCGCGTTCGACTGCTTGACGGTGCGTCAACTGCGACATCGCGCCGTCCGGTATCATCGAGGTGAACAGCAACAAGCGGCACGCATTGCCACGTTGGAAGCGCGAAACTCGGCCCACGACGTACAATTGCAGCACCAAGTGGCGCAAAGCCGATACGAGCTCGACAAGCTCAGGCTGCAGGTGCGGGCATGGGATGATGGCAACGCGTCGTCCGAATGCAAGATCGAGTGGCTGGCGCGCGCCGTGGCGCTCACACTCCCCCGCGCGACCGTCTATTCTAGGATGCCGCATGGGCAGCTCAAGTTGTCGCAAAGGACGTCGAGATCGCTCGCCTCTTAGGCGACCAAGAGAAAGCCCGACAACAAGCGATTGCAGACACGCTGCAGCGGGAAGGGTCCCAGGCCTACGTCCACTCGTTGCGTGCTCAGGTAATGCCGCACGATTCCGTCGACGTCAACCGTCCATGCCGTACGGTCGCGCGTGACGGCGAGTGGCGAGCCACGCACAGCTCTCGCGATGGGTGGACGTGACTGCAGATGGAAGGACGGTGCGTTCGTGCGACGATGCTCACGCGTCGCCGTGGCTCGACGTAGATTTCGCTGCTGAAGCGGGAGAAGGAAGTACTGCGGAAAGAGGCGACACGTTACATGGCCGAGCGCGACGATCTCCTTCGAGTCCTGCCCGTCGTGACATCGATCGCCGACAAGAAAGCCAGCAAACCCATCCGGGTCAACGTGTCCGATCTGTTCGAGCCAGGGGTACGTGCGACAGGATCATGGCACGCCATGGACCGCCTTCTTTCGCGCCAGGATAACGCGAAAGAGATCAACATGCTGCAGCTCATGCTGACGTCGCACACAAAAGCCCTCAAAGGAGTCTTCCAAGGGCTTACGTTGCAGTCCGTTGGGGCGTCGGCGGCGGCAGGTGGCAAGGCCACGTTGCTGTCGCTGCCAGCATTTGTCAACTTTGCCACGTACGTCGGACGAGATAGAGAACGCGGGGATGTGTCGGGGTCATTCACGGGCTTGTAGAGCATGTGGCTTTCTGCAGAACGTGTCGTTGGACGAGTTGCACGCGATGGTGCAAAAAGCAACAAAGGACGATCGCAAGGCGGCCAGCGACGACAAAGGCGCGATACCATCGTCGGCAGGATTGACGTACACTCAATTTTGCGAGTGTTTGGTGCGGCTTGCCCATGTGTTGTACAAGACGGAGCTCCCGCAGTTGACCAAACGGTTTGCGTACTTGATTGACAACGACCTGGCGAGTTACGAAAAGAGCAAGTTTGCAAGCGATATCAAGGAAGACGAAGGCGATGGGTGTGGCCACGACTGACAGCATCCGAGTGCTTCTCCTCACGCGTTCCTGGACGAATGCCGCTCTGGCACGTCGACGAAAGCCTCGCCATGTTGATGCTTGAATAATGGGTCATCTATCGACATAAAATGTGCAAGTATTGGAGGGTGCATGGGAAAAATCCATTTTCCGACGAGATGGGATCGACTTGCCCAATATCACTCGAAACTACTCTCGTTTTCAATCCATGCATTGGGAACTTTCCTAACGAATTCTTTGAGCATGGGGAATCGTGTATTCTTGGCGTCGTTGCAACCTGCAAAAGTTTATATGGCTCACTGCTTGCTTTACATGGCCGATCCAAATGAACGAAGTGCGGTAGCGGCGGCTGCCGCCGCCGCGGAAGACATTGACATGGAAAGCAGTACCCCCGCAGGGATCGCGGAACGTGCCCAAAGAAGCATTAACCCTCCAGGAGTACCGCCGTCGTTTCGCCGAGCAGGTCGTGCGACCAACATTGCCCGAACCATGATGTCGCGAGAACTCGGCCACGGACGCCGATTCGCGTTTCATGACGAAGAGATGTGGATCGAGAACGAGTCGGCCACGAAGGTGACGCGCAACCATTGCCTTCTTCATCACGTCATGCTGATGGCTAGCACGTCTGCGAGTACTTTGACATGCCGCCGACAACTCGATCCGCGATCTCCATCGCGTTCTCCCCTGACGGGTACGTCATCAACGCACCAGGAACGTTGTCTTGCCAACGATCGTTCGTTGCAATGTTTGGTCGATTAGGAAGACATTCGCGTCGACTCATGGCGATCACACCGTCAAGATTGTGTGCTATTCTACCGGGCGCATTCTACAAGTACGTCGTCGTCGCTTCGGCATCCACCACGTGATCTGCTTCTCTCCAGACCCTGGTGGGCCATCCCCGTACTCCCTGGAGCGTCAAATTTCACCCGACAAACCCTCGCTACGTCGCATCGGGCTGCCTTGGTTACCAAATTCGGTATCCAGCCCTTCTACGCGAGTCTGTTGTCTCGACCCCGTGCGCTCGATTAGTTTTTGGGACGTTGTCACTGGCAAGTGCTTGTACGAAGCTACGCTGCGCCACGCCATCATCTCAGTGTCCTTTCACCCGTGTGGGAATGTCCTGGGTATCGCCAGCGGCACGTGCGTTTACACGTGGGACTACCAGCACGTACGATTCCCCCGTCATCCTGTCGTCATGCCTCATGCCACCTCTCTCTATCTTGGCAGCACCCGAGTCCCCGCATCGTTATGTTTAGCAACCAAACGCTCCGGTCCGTGTCGTTTTTGCCCGACCCGACCAAAATCCTCGTGGGCGAAGCGAACGAGAAATACACGGTGCGACGGCTAAATCTCTGCCCGCGCGTGCACATGCAATTGCACGACGATCGTTCCGTTGGCACATCGCACCCTTGCATGCTGAGTCGTCGGCGCGTTGCGGCACTCGTGTGGCTGACGACGTTTTGACCGTGTTTGCAATGTAGCGCCCGCTCGGCACGGTGCCGTCCGATCTCACGGTCACACTGACGCTATGGGAGTACAATGTGGCGTGGTCGACAGCGCCGGAACCGTCTTCGTCCAAAGCCATGCATTCGGTACGCCTTGTCTCGCCCGCCTCGTCGCGAGTTGGACTTCCGTTTTGCATGTAGCCACACGTGCTGTTGACTCATGCGTTGTTGTACAACGATGGCGGGTTCGACGTGTCCAAGTGTGGCCAGTACCTCGCAGTGTGCACCGACTTTAGCCTGTGGCAGGCCGAGCAGGACATGCCTCCACCGTCGCATGTCGACCATCCATCGTACGTGTTCGTGATGTGTGCCGAAGGCGCGACTGAACGGCGGGTGCCGCTGCCATGTAGCCCATTTTACGGCCAGAATGCCCACAGCGCCGACCCGTTGGCGCCGCATCGAGTCTATTTTGTGCCGGAATGGCCTGCCCTCAAGTAAGAGCGTCGCGTTGGTGTGCCGTGGTCTGTGCATGGGATGAACTCGTTGCTGGATGCGTTGTGCGATCGCGATTCGAACGGTATTGATCAGCACGTGTAGCCCAACCACAACAACGGCTCGACGTCGTGCTTTCATGACAGATCTTGCGTCGAACGATGCCGCGGCTCGGCGGATTCGGCAGCGACTGGGTACACCCTTGACTTCGCCAAACTCGTGGACGAACACACAATCGATGGTATCGAGTAGCTGCGCCGCCACCTCCGCCATCGACTACTACCCACCCCGATGCAATCCATACGCGACCGTCCCTTGCCGCCAGCACCATGGGCCATCCCCCTGTTGTGCCGTCGTCGCAGCATCCAGTGATCCCTGCGCCGTCGGCACCACAAGCTTGTCGGATGGCGCATCTCCGCCCAAACATCGCGAGCTCGTTCAATCGATTGTCCCACGACCAGCGACTCACGCGGTGCGTGCCAGCGTCCATCCGTCAATGTTGCATCCTATCGATGTGCGATTCCTGGACAGCCGTTTGCTTTGAACATGGCGTTTGGCAATTCCTCACATTTGTGGCGCAGAGGTCGACTGGCGGTGGAGCATCAGTCGACGTGGCTTGCGCTGTTGTCGCTTGCGCCGGACAAGACGTTGGGGACCGTGGTGCAGACCGCGTTGCTGGCGGAAACCGCGGCCGGCGGCGTCACGTCGGTCAAATTCAGTCCCAGTGGCGCGTACGTGCTGCTGGGGTACGGCGTGCGGGACCGCATCCAGCGGTACGTTGTTGCGACGGGACGCTCGATGTTGACGACGACGTGTGTTTGGTGGTAGCATCAACCAGTTTCCATTGCATCGAGTGACGCGCATGTACCGATGGGAGGACATGAGTCTGGTGAGCCACGTCGAGTCGGACGCGGACGACGTCAACATTGCGCTGTTTCATCCACTTGCGGGCGGCGGGTTCCTCTACGGCACCAAGCAAGGCCGAGTCCGTCTGTGCCGGCCGTGGCGCGGCGCGTTTGACGACCCTCGCAACGAAAACACACTCAAGGAATCGCTCGATCTGCACGCGCTGTTTTACCACGGGGCCATGCCAACACACACCCCCATGGCGCCACGACCTGGTCGCCGAAATGGAAGATAGCTCGATGCCAATGTGGACATTGTTGGACCCAAGTGGATGCGTTGACCTCGCGCTAGGACATGCCGACAACTTTGCTCCCGCGGTTGCCAACGAGATCGAGTTGGTGGTGGCGTGTGGATCAGCTGGAGATGGAAACTGCGCTGAGACACGAGCGCCGAACGTACAGGTGGTGCAGCCGTGGCGATGACGTCGACCATGGCCAGTCGCCCCCACTGGTTGACTGTCTGCAGACGTTGCCATGGCGCTTGTCGAGGTTGTTGGCGCTAGTGACGTGCGTGCCGAGATCGCACTCGACGCCGTGACGAGAGCTCCAAAGCAGGGACGACACTGAAAGGGATGTCCCTCTTTTGCATTAAGATGAAGCTACGGGACCGACCACAAAGTCTTAGAAAATTTACTGCAACGCACTGGTGGTCGCGGAGAAGTCGATGGCGTCGCCGTGGTGCGTAGGGGATTCTGTGGGGGATGGAGGGCCGTGGTGGAAGCCAGGGGCCGCGGAGTACGCTGATGGGCCGGAAAACGGCCCCGACGATGCAACTGCGGGCGGAGGCTGGGACACCCCGGCAGAGTGCGGGCGCCCGCCGCCCGATGCAGCTCGAGGATTGAAAATCTTAAACTGGGGAGGCGGTTGGATTTGGCGCATAGGAACAGGGGTCGACGTGGGCTCCGAAGCCGCGAATGGAGCGTAGGCGCTGGGGCCAGCACCTCCCGGTGGCGGAGGCGGAGCGCTTGTTTGGGTGACGGAGACCGTGTTGCCAAATTTCGCCGTGAGCTCGGGGTTGCCAACACTCGAGCCAAACCCGTCAGCTTGAATTGGTCGAAACACTGACGGATCGCGACGGGTTTGTTGGGCCGATGGGTTGTGACGAGGGATGGCACTGTGGGTCGGTGGAGCGTACAACGCTGCATGAGGGTCGTACGGAGCGGGTGGAGCAGCTCCGGAAGGCGGGGCACCGTAGTATGCACCTAACGTACCAACACGAGATGCCAAATGCAGAGTCCGCATTGTCGTACCAGAAGTGGGAGGCGGCGGCGGGGGTGCTGCCACCACGTTTCCCGTTTCAAAGCCCGACAGCCCCATGTTCTGTGCCTGCTGGATCGCCGCGGCGCGGTCGGTCGGATCCTCGTGCTGAAACTGCAGCGGGAGAAGCCATTGACGCAACGTGTCGCCCGTGGCAACGTCATACGATGTCTTGTGACTCTTGTTGCGCTGCGCGACATTCGCGCCTTTGGCGACAAGCAGTTTGGCCATTTCGAGGTGGCCCTGCGCACACGCGAGATGCAAAGGTGTGTTGTCGCGAGGTCCAAGCGCCGAAATGTCCGCGCCGCGTTCGATGAGGGCAAGAAGGATGTCCACGCGGCCGTTGTACGCGGCCGTGTGCACAGGGAACGATCCTTCGGGCGTCCGCGCGTTCGGACTCACCTTGACATCATCCAAGAGGTGGCGAACCTTGTCAATCAGGTTGTCCTCGATGGCCTGATGGAGCTGCTGCTCCGGGGTCAGTGTTGGCGCGATCATCTCGCCCAGCGCCTTCACATTCAGCTTCTCCGACAGGTAGCTGAACATGCCGCGACGCCACGAAGCTATCAATGAACCAGGCGGGAAAATCAATTATGACAGGTTTTCCGAACATCAAAAGTCAAAGGTTTGCCATTTTCTCATGCTTCCATGGCAAATGGAGCGACACGATGGCAACCGACGACATGTAAAGCTGAAGAGTTATCGCTTTACGAGAGGAGAGGCGAGGTCGTCGCTGTCGCTGCCAAGCATGGTTCGTTGCCGTGGCGATTGCCGAATGGACCCGCGGGTCAGGTATGAAGGCGTCGACTTTGGACGGTACGGATTCAGGGGCGACCGGAACGAAACAAGATGGGGTTGGTCGTCCGGTAGTCGAGTTCGGGGTGTTGGCTACGACACGGCGCGCTTCATGTAGAACCTTACAAACGACAACGATCGGGCTGGACGCACCTGGTCAAAGTCGTCTTTCGGGTGCAGCAGCATGGTTCGCACGTCGTCCGGAGGTGGCACGCGGATGCCGGCGACTTGTACGGACGGCTTGAGCTCGAATGGCGTCTTGGTGGGCCCTGCGCTCTTGGGATACACGAGCTTGGTCACGTGCATGAACGAGTACGCATGCTTGTCCTTGTCATATTGGAACTTCGTCGTTCGGTTCTACACGTGCACAGAGCTTCCAGGTCCGACCGGCTGGCGCGGAAATGGCGCGCACGCACCGGAAATCGCTTGTCCGCCTTAAACGGCGACGTCAAGAACGACATTGACGATGATGACGGGTCTTTGTCTGCGACCAACAGGATCGTGTCAGGATGGAAATGTATGCATGATGGATGCACGATGGCCAGACGTACGAGCTGGGTGAGGTGGCACAGCCGCGTCGACCGCTCCATCAAGCGGAAAATGCGTCGTTGGAATTTGCTGGGACAATGGCAAGTTGTTCATGTCGATGAGGCTCATGTCCACCAAGTCCAGTCTACGCCATATCAACGAACGACGTGGATATGGATCGAGAGCCGTCATAATGCCCAGCCACAACGCCATCAAGGGGCAACTAGTAACGTAGCCAGAGCAGTTTGTACCGCTGACGTCCGCTCATCCCGTGGCGTCCAGTGCGGGTGTCGGTCCGATCGCTGGGTTGAAACATTGTCGATATCGCGTGAATGATCTACACGTGACAAGGCGGAGAATGGGGATGCTGATGGCACGAATGGTGCCGCCGTCGCATGGACAAGGCCGTGTCGGTCGAGTCATGCAGTCCTATCGAGACGACGTACACAAAGATTCACGTGCTTGAGGCGTTCGCGAAGTCGTTCGTGGCGTTGGTGGCAGTCCGCCAGCGCAATCTCGCGTCGGTGGATGCCTTGGTGCAGCAACTCGGCCATGGACGACATGGCAACATGGGGTCGGTTGAACCGGACGCGGCGCTCTTTCATCTGCGTTCCCACGTGACTCGACCGTCATGGGCGTGTGTACGAACCTCGACGGTGCGGGCGTGGAGGGCCAGGAGCTGCAGCTGGAGCACGAGGACCTCCCACTGAGTCATCGCAAGGCTTCGCAGTGTATCGGTGCGATTTCCAGCGAGGGATTTGAGGTACTGCAGCTCCTTGGGGTTTTGCTCGGCGGGGTTGGGCGCGTGGAGCGAGTCGAGGAACCGGCCGTCATCGTGGACGGGTGGGTTGTTGTTCTCGTCTTGGGATTCCAAGGGAATAGTCGCTTGGGCCATGGCGGACGCCGGCGGCGTGTCTTGCGTCGTCACTTGCAGCCTCGCGTGGTCTGCCATGTTGCACACGTCAGGCGCACGGTGTGAGGTTGTGTACGTTTTACTTTGCAATGCCGTGGCTGTCGACAGCGGCGAGTCCCCTTCGATCAACAGAAGCGTATTGTCCAAGGGGGCGGTGGGCACGTGAATGTCGTCGGGGACCATGGCAATGTCATGCGGGGACTGGTTGGATGCTTCCACTTCCGTCACTTCGTCGACCGCCGTGAGCTCAAACGCTCTCGGCAAACTCTTGTCGCGGTCATCTGCTGTGGACAATGCTCCATGGTCTAGCTCTGGCGACGTTGGTGACGTGGAATCCAATGCAAGGGCAGCGTCTCCCGTCGGGATCCGTGCCGACAGGAGTCGCGGTTTGGACGATGCCGACGACCGCCGCCTCTTGGTAGGACTGCTGCTTTGCTTGGGGGAAGGAGGCGGCGCCCCGGGCAGGGAAGCTAGTGCCGACGCTCGCTTGGAAGGGCCTACGATCCTCTCGTGTCACGATCGATTGGGGCAGTCGCATGCCAAGACAAAAGTACGCACTCTTGGATGGACTCGGCGACGACGCCATGTCGGCTAGACTGGTCGACGAGCTGCCGTGTCCGACCACTTTGGATTTGGTACGCTTCTTGGAAGGTGCTTTTCGAGGAGTCGACGACCCGCCGCCGCCATCTCGCCATCCGTCGTAGATGGCTTTCAGCGCGTGGAATGGTCGGGCTAAGCATGTTGAAGGCATGACACCCACTCGTGTGTGCGCCACACTTGCGTACCACAGCCCTCGGCCAACGAGTGGATTGCTTCTCCAAGCACCAAGAATTTTGCCACCATGGGGTTCACTGGGGACGTCGCACACGCCTCGCGCATGGTGGCGAGAAACGCTGTGCCAAGTACACGTCCTGTGAGCGGCATTCGAGCCAGACATGGCGTGCGCTTACCTCGAGCTTCCGGTCCATCTTGACCCCACAGTGTTTCGTGGTCAGCCGTGAGGAGCGACTGCATGACTTGACGCTCCCTGCCATGACCCTTGGCGTGAACTCCTCGACGACAACGCGCGTCACCGTACCCGTCAATCATGTGGTTGCTCTTGTACAAGTTGAACTCGGTGACGAGGCACAGCAGCTCGCGGTCGAGTTTTTCACATTCGGTCTTCCAAAATGCAACTTCCGCGCCCGATCTATGTTGGACGCGTGATTTGGACGAACGAGGCATGGGCGACCAACTTTTTGCGTAGGAGGAGCAGCTCGCTCGCTACTTTGGACAAGTGCGTGCTCAGCGTCACGATTCGTTGCAGCTGGACGGTTTGCAACTTGCGCGCCGATGCCTTGGCGGCCTACACCCACCGCCGTCCCGAGCGTTGATCAGTGCGTTGGACGCGCAGAGAGATCGAACGGCACCTCTAGCTCTGCCGCCATCGCTTGAATCGTGTCCACTAGCTCGTGTGGCCGCGAATCCGTGGTCAAAGATAAGCGCTGGGCGGCGTCGACGTCGGCGGCTTCGTCTTCGTGAATGAACCCGATGGGCAAGTTGTCCAGTTCCGCCTCGGCGCGACTCGCCGCTTGGGCGGTTGCTTGCGCCAGCGACTCGGTTTGGACGTCGCTGTCACTCCACGGGATGAGCTTCGTGATGTCGTGTTCCAATTGCTGGTTGGCAATCGCAACGACCTCCCGCTCGGTGGCTGATTTCATCGCGGCGTCGCCGGCATTATTGTCTGGCGGCGCTTTCAGCAACACGGCCTTCATGTGGTCCGTCTTCATCTTGGTCAAGTACGCTGACAGGGACGCTTGTCTCTCCCGAATCGACGCCGACGACGTGTCCTGGATGTTCGTGATCGTGTCGCGGAGGACCTACGTCGAACAACCAACCGCGTCACGCTGGCTCGTCGGGATGTTTTTGCCACGCACCGTGATTTCCTGTCGAAGCAACTGCTGTGCGCTCTCCGATGCCCGGTTGAATGCGACCATGTTCTCTGCCGCCGCCTGGACCTGCCGCTTCAGGTCGTCGAGTTGATCTGACTGGGTTTGTCGCGTGAGTTGGAGCTCGCCGATGATGGCGCACTTTTCCGCGACAAGGTCTTCGAGGCCGCTGCGGTTAAGCATGCCCAATTCAGCGTCGGTGGGGCTTGTGGACGATGGAGTTGGCGATACGGGATGACGCGAGGGCGACGACGATGTCGTACTGGATGCTGGTGGGGGCTTGGTCACCTTTATGGCATCCGTTTGGCACGCAGCGTGGTGCATCTGGCTCGAGCGTGCCAGGGCTTCGTCTGCACGCGCTTGGGCATCTAAACAAGGGATGCGAAGTTGCGTAAAGGTAGGGGCAGGTACCTGCTGCCGCTTGAGCTTGAACAGCGTTCAACGACGTTTGGAATTCACCGACTGCGACGATTCATGGCATGAGAAGTGTTTCACGGCCATGCATGCACACGCATGCGACGTACGCTTGGCAACGAGGGCTCGCTTTGCGTTTTCAAGCTCGTCACGTGTCGTCTCGAGCTCGATCACACGAGTCTGCTCCGCCCGGAGGTCTTTGCGAAGACCCTACATGGACATGCCAAGTCGTCGAAGTGGATGGTGCAGAGAGGTACCCCACCTCGACACTCTTTTGCAATGCTTTGATCCGTTCGTTTTCTTCGTCCTTTTGAGCCGCGTTCGGCTCAACGTACCCCGTGCCGTGGCACTTAACACACGCGATGGCGTTGGGCTTGGCATGGACACTGCCGGCCACGTCAGGTTTGTCGTCATCCTGCCGGTGGGTGTCGTCGCTTCGAGCACTAAACGCTGTGGACGGACTCTTGCGCAGTGTAAACTCGCCGAGCTGGGACAAGTGGGCCATCAGCCCCCGGACAGCTGGAGTAAGAGGCGCTTGCTGGGCAAGGGTTCCGAGGCTCGCCCACAAGTCGGGGCTCGCCAAAACTTCCACAACGGATCCTAGCCAAGTCACCGGGTTCGTGTGTTTCGCATGTGGCTTCAAAGGCCATGCAACCGAACCTGCGACCTCGTCGTACGTGATGTGGCGAGCGGAGACGGCCGATTCGATTGCTTGCCGTTCGCGGAGTCCGCTCTCGGCGCCACCGTACCACCACGCTGTCAAGTACGCGTCCGACATGCCAGACCCACTGCCCCCTCCCGCATTCGGACTATTCTCCCGCTTGCGGATCAAATCCTTCAACGCTTCCACTTGCTCCCTACGTGCAATACAGGCGCCATCTCGTCGGTAGCCGCTCTCCATGGGTCGTCCATCACGTGTTCTTACATCGCTTCGATCGCTTTCTGCTGCCACTTGTCGCGCTCGTCGCGCAGGCCATCCGAGAACTTTTTTCGTTTTTCCAAGTCGAGTTTCATTGCTTCGAGCCGTCCATCCGTTGAGGGCGTCACAATCGACTACGAGTGCGTTTGACGCGAGCATGTCGCGCATGCCACGTGAGTCGGCACTACTCACCGAGCTGCGTCCCCCGCGGCCGCCAAAATTGGCTTCGTCCCCGTCGTCCGCATCGTTGTTGGAGCGCCCGAGCGCATCTAAACACCGCAGGCGTTGGATTTGTGGAGACCGCATCCACTTGGCAATGGAAACACGACCGCACCATCGAGAGCCTTGAGTGTGCGCGCATCGGTGCGGTGCTTTGCGACCATTTCCCGCAGCAGAAGGAGCTCCTTGTAGTGCATTTTCCGGAGGTTGTCCATTTCGTACGTCCGACGGTCCAACTTGGAGTGCAGCATCGTGGTGACGGCGTCGGCCTCCGCCATTCGCGTCTCGAGCGCCGCGCACTTTTGCATGAGCCGCTGAGCGGTGTCGTTGCGGGTCTTGAGTTCTTGCTTGAACACGTCGCTCATCGTGTTAACGTACCTACGGCTCAGTCACGCCACGAGATGGCGCTAGCCACAGAGACATCGTACTTGGTTTCACGCTCTTGAATGGCCTCGGATAACGTTGTGTCCAGGAACGTTTGGATGGTTGCCACGAGGCCCTAGGCAGCGGGGATCGAATTCACATGGCGTTTGGCGTGCGTCAAACGGCGACGTACTGGGCATTGCTCCTGCACATGTGCTACAACCGCACGGCATGCTGTGCCGAGGGGCGTGTGGATATCCTGGGCCAGTTTGGGAGGGTTTGTGACGAAGCGCGGCGGCGCTGCCTCGGCCATGGCGAAACCGACTGCCACCCAACTGAAGTGTGGTGACGGTTTTATCTATACTCGATGACACGGAAGAGCAAGAGCCGGCTGGGGCACAAGCCTCGGTCGGCACACGACAAGGATGTCGACCCACCGCCGAACATGGCCAACCCCCACGCAACCCACGACGCTCCACCCGAGCCGGTCGAAGCCCCGCCACGCATGACAACACCCGAGCCACCGCTCCTCGCGCCAATCGCGAGGGCATCCGAGGGCTCTCCATCGAAACCACAACTGGACATGCGCGTCATACCTTCCACGGAGAAACAAAACACAAGCGCTACGATCGCGACCCGTAGCAGCAGTTCCAAGACTGGAAATGCAGAGTGCTTCGAACAAGTAGCGACAAGTGAAGCCAAGTTGGCAGACAGCGTGCCACCTCGTCCCACGGAATCGACGGCAGACCGCAGCGACTCCCCACGACACCACGACCAGCGGAAACGTCGCATTACCGACGACGTAAAACCAATCGACACCCTCCGCCATTCGCCCACCGTCGACACGTCGGAGCTAAAACGAGAAACGAACGACGTAGCTGCTCAAGAACACAGCTGGGAGGTCAGCGCCTGGCCACTGCTTCCGGCGGGTTCGGCAGCTGATGGCATGGACGCTGACATGCCGTTGAAGCGATCGCCGTCCATTTTCCGCATGCAGGACGCATCTCCTGGTGACGGAAGCGAAGACGGGCCTCCCACTCGTTCAATTCAACCAGTGCTTGCCCCAGACGTTGCTCACCGCGTCGTGCGGCACATTCTATTTGACTGGATCAAACGCGCCGTACCGCTTCGGCAGCTCTTTCCACCATCTCCATCTGCATCGTGCGTTTCTCTCGACGCATTTGCCAGCACATTGCAGCATGCTAACGTGGTCCTGAAGCCCATCGAAGTGGCAGCGCTACTTATTGCGTTTCCCCCGATACCACCAGAACCCATCTCGGCTCCCGCCCTGAATGTTTCCGTGCTCGTCGACACGATGTCCGCCAAGCTCTTTCACGTCGAGTTGCTCGAGTTCCAGCTTCGGAAAGTGGTCGTCGCGAAATCGACCAAAGCGCGAGGCAAGTGCGACGTCTTCAAGACCGTCAACCAGCTCGTCGACACCGTCGCCATGGACGACAACTGCGTGTCTGTTGCGAATTGGCGAACGATCTTGGTCGAGAAACTGGCCCTGACGTGTCCCCAATGGGTCGCCGTGTGCGTGTTTTGTCGAGTGCTGGCTGCTCCGCTCGCCGAGGTGTGCGCGCGTTGGTCCGACTCGACCACAACCTCGACGTTCGTGTGTAGATGAGCCCCCGCCCCCACTTTGTCACGTGCCTCGATCGGTTCGTGCGAAATGTGCAGTTTGACACGTTGTCGGTGGAAGGCGCGTTTCGGTCGCTGGTTCAGGACGCGGACTTTGAGCGGGGTTTTCGCGCGATCGACACGGATGGCTCGGGCAGCCTCAGTCTCGCCGAGTGCACGACGTACCTTGAATCGATGCACCACGTGTCGTTCCCGCCTGCGATCTTGCAAGACTTTCTCCGACGCTTTGACCGCGACGGCGACGGCAGCCTCAACCTGGACGAATTCATGGCGTGCTGTCGACCAAAGCAGCACACTGGCGTCCATGTACGTCTGCAATTTCTCGCGCCGCCGCCTCGCGTCAACGTCACGTAGATCCTGTCGCCTTACGGCTTCTTCTACATGGCCACGGACCCGATGGAATTGGCGGCGGACGTCGTTGCTCGGATTCACAAACGCCTCTTCTGGCTCCAACACAACCACTTGGTTGGGGCGAGCCACGCTAGCCAGGCGACGGATGCCAAGGGCAAGTCGAAGCTGGTTCGTAGTGGCCATCATCGAATCCAACGACCACCACTGATGCAAGCATGTCGTTCCAGACGGTCGATCCGACGAAAATCTCAATCTGCAGGCACTTTGGCGCGGTCCCGCTGCAGTACAACCACACGACGGACACGGTCCAAATGTGCTTTTCGAATGGCGAGTTGCTCGTGCTCTTTGAGGCAGACAGCGGCGGTGGGACTCTGTTGCGGTCATTGAATGGGACGTAACGTGGCGACGTTGCACAGGCAACCAAGGAATACAAAACCTGTCGTGCAAAGAGCGTCATGCCATCCAACGACCGCCTCCACTACGTCCCCCCGAGCTACAACTCCCCGGTACATCCATGGCAGATTCTGCGCGCACCGCTTTCGATGACGTGGACATCGCGTCGCCGCGATCCCTGCCACCTTTCCGCGCCGCCGTTTCCGACCAGCCCAAACCAAAGCGCAACCTACCCAAGAAAGCCCACGCCACGGTGCCAACCATCCAATTACCCACGAATGTAGCTACGTGGACTCGCATGCACGTGAAAAAGTGGCTCATCTACACTGTCCAAGTGAAAACGGTGGCGCCGAAACTCGCCGCAGTCGATGGAGCGATGCTCGCCGAGTGGGCGACCGACACCCATCTCGACATGCGGCTTCGAGACGCCTACTCCATCACCCAACCTGTGCATCGGTTGCGTTTGGCCACGCATATTCGTGCGCTTCGACCACAGCGCGCCATCGACACGAACAGACGAGAAAAAGTCGACGACGACAAAGATCTCTACGAGATGCCCATCGACGTCGAAACTCGTTCAAGCACGAGTTGCGTTCAAGGAGACGCCATCACGGACTCCCAGCCGATGCAAGTAGCGTCGGCAGTTGAAATCGCGCCGACGACTCAGTTCAGCTCGTCGGCACCCGACGCACCAACGCATGCCGACGACTCTGTCGTGGGAAAGCGACGCGTTGGCTGCGTCATGGATGAGACCGAGCCATGTGCCCGTGGTGGCAGTGTCGGCGAACGGAGCAACGATGCGACTGGCTTGGACAAAGTCGACGACGAGGGCGACGAGTGCCTGCCGTCCTTTTCTGATGCCTTCATCGCACTCGAGGACGACGGCAGAGGCAGCCCACCTCCCCCATTTGACGACGCATTGCCTCGTATGGAAGACTTGTGACCCGAGTGGCTGCACGATCCTGGGCTTGGAAGCAATGCCATCCGATCCCTCCATGTATTCCACAGCGTGTCGGCTTGCAGAGTCCCAGCGCCGACGCAAACCAGTGTTTTCGTGCTACTGAATAAATACCCTACGCAACTATGTTTAGGAGTGTGCACTACGCGACCGTCCGCCACGCAACGAGGAGCTTCTTCTTGGCCATGCTTGTCGCGCCTTTCGACTTGGATCGGCGACGCGGGCGCTTGAGTAGCTTGGCATGCGGTGGCAAAGCTTGCAGGACTGGTGGAGGCGGGGGAGGTCCCCCTGTAGAGCGGCTTCGGATGGGCGAAGGCCGATCCGTCAACGGCGCCAGGGCTACAGGTGTGCTTGTCGGCGTCGAGTCGGCGCAATCGCGCGGGGCATGGCCCGGTTTGTCACAAATAAAACACGTGCATTCGACTTGTGCAGCGCACAACTCGTCGAGTTGACAAGTGGGGACTTGCGACATCTCCGCGGCGCGGCGCAGTTCGTTCAGGATCCGTTCTTGGCCTTTCGGATGAAAGATCACGCGGCCGACATCATGGTGCAAATCAAATGGATCTTCGATGGAGAAGCGCCACGTGCCGAGGCCGAGACCCCACTTGGCCAACTTGGGCAAAGCATGGCCACAACGCAGGCTCACAACGTTGTGGCGGTAGTCAAATTCATACGCGTAGAACTGGAAAAACGCCACAAGCAGCGAACCAACAGAGTCCTTCTCTGCTGACAGCACACCCAGATGAGCTCGAGGTTGTTGCTCGCTGCTCGGGGTGATGGGTTGGGTGCTCGAGCTCAAGGCCGTCGACGCGTGGTTGCTGCTGGTGCTGTTGGTGGGCGACGACAATGTCGACATGTCGTCGGAGCTGGCGACTGTCGACGCAGTGTCGGACACCTCATCCAAAGGGCTTAAACATGGCAAAATGCCACGGGCTTGCAGAAAGAACAACACCAGCATGATCCAGGCTACATGCGATATTCAATAGAAGCAACGAGGAGGATCAGTGGCATACCATAAGAGCTGAGTGTACCGTTCGAAGCGTCGTTGAGGCTGCGTTGCTTGGCCCAGTGTTTGACAGCAAATACGAGCGGTCGGACGCGCGGGTCTAACTCGCCGTACCGCTTCAAGAGTTGTGTGTTGCACACTGCGTGGCAACTGCCCATACTGATGTCGATGGCGAGCTATGACGTAACATAAGCAGGAAGTTGCGTGGGGGTTGATATACTTTGCGGTGGGAATCCCACAATTTCACGAGCGGCACCCGAGCATGGAAGATAAATTGGTGCAGCTCAATGCCATCATGTAGGGTCAGGATGGACGCGACTGACGCCAGGACTTGGAGACGATCGTTCCACAACAATGAGTTGACGTGAGAAGGTGGGTCGAAGAAGATGCCGAGGTCCAGGTCGCTCGAACCACAACCGAATCCGCTGTACAAGATCGTTCACAAGTCAGATGGTACGCACACCAATATGACGTACTTTTCAGAGGACCCAAAGGGGCGCAGAGTAAGATGAGGCCATTTATCTCGAATGAGCGACTCCATGATGAAGGTGGCGCTGGATTTGTTTTCAATCTCGACGTCGGTGGGCTCAAGTGCCTCGAGCAAGCCAAGGCACTGGATGGTCAATCGACGCACGCTGTTGATAGCTCCCATGATAGTTGTTGACCACTCGAATGCTCAAAAGTTGTAGCAATGCAAGTGTGTCCATGTCGTTCGTTCTGGGTCGTCTAGCACGCCATGTTCACCGCTACAGAGCGAGAAATGGCGGAAGCGGAGGAAACGTGGGAGCAGGGACGGCAATTGCCAAGTGCCGGCACATTCGCCCATTTCTTGAAAAAAGTCGAATCTCTCCGATTCGGAGCACTTTCATTCGCTCATCCGAAACTTCAATTCCATTTTTAGCCAATCAAAATGCCACTCGGCCAAGCAACTTCCTACTCGGATCATCACGACGACCCTTTGCATCACATCCTGTTTTGATTTCGTCCGTTCCACTTTGTATTTGTACTGCTGTCGAAGCATACATCTTGGCCGTTGGCCCCTTCTATATTTATACACACCTTCTACGACAGGGCCGCGACTCTAGATGATATTGAATAAAGTATCGGACTCGTCGCGGAATGCCAGTTGTCCGGATCATCCGGTTGCGCCACTGACTTTCTTTTGGAGAAAATCATGTCGCAGGAAAGAATATTTCAAAATCATAGTTTTTAATCTATATATGGTTTTGGGATTATCGTGTTGGAGCGTGGCATCGCCGGCGGTCATGGAATCGATTGGTGGGGGGGATCGAGGGGATGTCGACAGATGCGGACGACAGGGAGGTGGCGATCTGGGGGGCTAGGGCTCGTGATGGGGATGGGGATGGTGTACCAGGTGCAGTCGACGATGTAAGAATTGTCTTGTGGCGACTGCGCGGGGCGGACGCGATGATGGAATGGCCGAGTCGCACGGGCGCCGTTGACCACAAACGAAGAGACAGGCACACTCCCGCTTCGCACGTGGTCGGGTTTTGCGACGTTTGCCACGGAGCGCGCATCGACGAGAACGATGCAGCACATTCGTGTTTGAAAAACGTACCGACTGCATGGCACTGTTTGTGGAACACATGCGCCAAGCCAATTTCGTCCGGGCCACGGTGCCGATCCACATCGCCATTGGCGACGTGGACGCATCGGGGGGAGGGGATTCCTATGCATAATGTTTCGGCGGCGTGCATGTTCGCGTCGACACAACAGGAGCACGTGCCACTCGATGAACGCTTAATTGTCTACGTTTGCAGCTTCGTACGTCGGGTTGCAGGATGGGCACTCTAGATTCACGTTGAGCACCTCGAGGATGCATTCGTCGTGAAAGACGTGTCCACATGTCAGCGTGGTGAGGGCAACGGTGTCCAACTGCACCGTCAATGGCGCCGTGGAAGCGTCTGGGGTCAGCATCAAACCGCATACACCGCAATAGCTAGTCGACAGCTTGGCTTGATGCTGCGATTCTGTTCGATATGACCCGTGCCGGGACAATGCTTTGGACGATGATCCGTCTGGCGGCGACACAACGAGGAGGTCGGACGCTCCATCCATGCCTTGACCGAGAAAGTCGAAGAAGAGCCGAGGGATCGCCACTTCTGCCTTTGGACATGCATGGGACTCTGGCGACAAGATAAACGCAACGGTGTGGTCAAAGAGATCTTGGTACATGCGAATATGGGCTGCGATCGATCGCTTGGTGGTTTCCAACACGGTCAGGACTCGTCTTTTAGGAACATGCTCAGACACGTCAACGTAATACCAAGGACACGCTGCACGACAAACGTGGCCGTGATCGAGCGCGTTCTGTGCTTGGTCACGCAACACTTCAAAGTCAAAGTCCGACTTGAGGATCGTCGTCGTCGCGCCCGTGACTTTGTGGGAGATCGTGACGGTGTAAAAGACAGACGTGTGTCGGCCAGAGGTCACCGTGCCTTTGGAAGGTGCGTCGGACACGCGAATCGTGATACAGTCAAACCAGCGGCGGCCAGGGAAGCGCGAGTCCATGAAGCGAGCGCACTCCCGAGCGCGACGTCCAATAGTTCCACACACACAGCCTTCGCTGTGTCGCTTCAAAAACATGCGTCAGAAACGGGTACACGTCGACTTTGTATCGGGTTGAGGTCGAATCTCGTTTACAAACGCCAAGTGTAATGTTTGCGCGTTTTTGGTGGTACACCCCCGTTTTTGTCAAAACGATGGAGGGAATGTCGGGTGATTGTGAAATTCGGACGAGTTCGCGACCACGTTTGTCTCGTCCACGTTGCTGCGCCCTCGCATCATGTCCAGAGCAACTTGCACAGCAACGAAGTCAAACCCGATCGATTCTCTATGGGCGAGGCGCACACTGGAACTGAGGTGAGGAGGTGGCATTGTGCCGGTGAGTGCACACTCGATCGCTCATGGTGGGCGTTCGAGCCGTGTGTGGAGGGCAGGGCAACTTTGTTGGCCGGTCACCACCATAATCGCCAGAGTAGACACTGCAATCGTCGGTTGTTGGGGGCCTGTGGCCGTTGGTATCATCGCCCGAGTCCCAAGCCGACGACGACAACCGCGACACGACGACGTCGATACGAAACGAATGCAAGTTGGAACAATATCGCGGCGCCAAGCAGAAAGGCAAAGACGAACTGGATGGATTGCGCTGCAATCGGGCATGCTCATGTGTCCGGGCGCCAACGGAGGCAAGCGTGTAGTCTAGTGGACTTTGAAAATCTTGACGGCGTACCGACTGCAAGACCATGTGTACAACCCGTGCTAGGAGACACTTTGTTCACGTCCACGTAAAACGAATGGCACGATGCGTCGCATTGTGTGGTTGTGACGCACGGCGAGTTTGGAATGTTTTCCAAGGTGTTCAAAGTCCGCCTTTTTGCCCGTCCACCAAGATATGGCGAACAAGGACAAAACTTGTGAGTGTCCGACACCATGTTGGCGTCGTGGGAAATACCAAGACCATCCGTGGCGTGGTTGACATCAAGTGCCACGAATTCCTCGGAGATGTGGGGCCGCGTCCATCGGAACGAATAATGGACCACCCGACGGCAAGTGGAGTGTCCGCTCTCGACCCCCTCGCAGCACCAGGCACGTGGTGTGCCGCGGACCCACAACGGAGCATAATCCTCACGGTCGGCTGAAAGTTCAAATGGACGGGGGGGGGCACACTGATACGACGTGGTGTAGTCGTACCGTCGGACATCAACACAAGCCTTTGCAATGGGCTGCTCGCACGGATGGCGACAACAGCGAGAGGCATGCCGGGATACCCTGCTCGTGGACGTTCGCGGCAAAAGCTACATTCATCGATACGCGTCGTGGTGGGCAAGGCAACCGACGGTGTCGATGCTGTTCAAGTTGCATTTCATGCAGATGTACCCAGGTCGAAAGGAATGACTACATCACCGCGAGATCCAACGCCGTGCCATGGAGAGGAGCGCCCTCTCCCCGCCTCTCCTTCATTTCACGCATCCTTGCCATGTCCCGGGAACGCTGCATGCACCTCTCACATACTTGTGCGAAATGTCCGTGCAACATGGAGAGACCACGAAAGCGTCACTGTTTGCGTTCCACTGGCATATTCCATCGGAAAGAAGCAACCGAGATGGCCGGGTACACCAGCCAGCACTTGAATGGCGTCACATCCGCCAGGCAGATCAGTCATGGCTGACTTTCGCAAGCCTCTCTTAGAGTCGCCTCAACGAACGAAACTCGTAGCAGACTCTATAATGTCGGTGGCGAGTGGACCCCACCTCTTATCCTTTTCCGTGTCTTTATGGAGTGAGCTCGTACTTGTTGCCAAAGAGGGCAGCATACGGAAACCACGTCTTGGCCGTTTGCTTGAACGTATCTTGGTCCTTCTGGCAGCCGTACTTGTTGACGACGGCAACCGCGTTTTCGTATACTGCCAACGACGATTTGCCCTTGTCTTCCAGCCACAACGTCACCGCATCGGCCTTCAGCGAGGCACTTCCTTCAGCCACGCACGCCGCTTCCGCGACCGCCACCCGCCACTCCAGCGTCGTGTGCTTGGCCGCTGCGTCTTTCACAACTGCTGCGATGTCCTTGAGGCCGTGGAATAGAACCGATTTGCCTTCTTGCAGCAACGACTCGACGATGCCAGAGGTAGGCGCAGACTTCGTGTACAATTGAACCAGGCGGACAAGCGTCTTGGGATGCGATGGCTCGATCGCATGGGCTGCAACCAGCGCTTGCAAACACAGCAGCCACTTCTCCCGTCGGTACGCGACGTCGAATGCCGCCACCTGCCCGCTCCATCAGCTTCTGTCGATGAAATCGTGCTCAAAGAATTCGTACATGGGTTTGGATGTCGGTTGGCGCGTATTGCTGCAAGATAGTGACGATGCGCCACGCTTCTTCCAGGTTCGACTTGGCGACCAGTTGCTCGCCCAACGGGTCAGGGTCCACGACGGCGTCCTTGGGCCGGCTCTGGTTCTTCTTTTTGGTTTTGTCGGCAGCCTTTTCCAGCGCTTCTTGCTCCTTCTGCAGTTGGGACGCAACCTTGGCCTCCTCTGCCTTTTGGAACTCGGCCTTCCGGGCCTTGGCAGCCGCGCGCTTGGCTTTGGCCTTGTCGGCCGCACTCAGCTTGGCACCGCTGGCATTCGCCGACGGCGAGGGCGCCGTCAATTCGTCATGGCGTTGCACATGCACCGCAATTGCGCCGTGGGCAGCTTGGACGTAGACGGGATGGCCCAGCAACGTATCGCACATTCGTAGCATTTGGACGTACGCACGAAGGGTCATCTTGCGCATGCAGTACGAGTGGAAGTCAAATTGGTCATCCTAGCGAGAGGACATCTCGGTTGGCATGATGTTCCAGAATCCCATGCACGTACGAGGAAGTCGTTAAAATGCTTTTCCACCGCGGCAAACTTCTTGAGCGCGGGGCCAGCGTGGCGCTGGCGAAACTGCGCCGCACCGGCGGCCAGTTCGTACCACATGCACTGCATGTCATACAGATTTTGCTGCGGGTCACCTTCGTGTCGCGTGAAGAGCGCGATGGTGCTTTCGGCCTCAGCGATGCGGTTCGCGCGCATCAAGTACTTGGTCGTTTTGTTGTTTATGTATCGATCGGCGAGGTCCAACCGCCGGCCTTGGTCGACAACAGTCGCGGCGGCGTTGTAGTCGCCGGCATGTTTCAGAATCCGTGCCTTCTTTTGGTAGAATTCGAGCACCGTCGGCGTGTGCTTCAAGCAAAGGTCGATGTACTTGAGGGCCTGGGGAATGTCGCGCAGGCGATCGTAGTGTTGCGCCGCCAAGTACAGGCGCCAGACCCATTCAGACGGCCCAGTGGACGCTTCTTCCGATAAATACGTTGCAATCAACTTGGACAGAATGTCGCGCTTCGTCGACGCTGTGTACAGCACCTTGATGTCCGATCCGAGCGACGGGATACCCTTCTTGAGCCCGCGGCGCAGGTACTCGTCCAATCTAGCCGCAGCCATGAGACCACTCGAGGAATTTCAAGAGAAAGCGCATGTCCGAGAGATGGCACCACTTAAGGGTGCCAAAGATAAAAGGCACACGTACGACGTTTCCAACACGGCGCCAGACAACAGATCCAACGACAACCGGGCATATGTCGGGGACGAATTGCCTTGGTAAATGTTCAGCAACACGGATGTTTCGTCGGCGGTCAGCGCTTCCGTGGCAGACGGAACGGACTTAAGTGCCAGCCAGTCGGGGCGACGGCAGAGCGCGGCTTGGATGCCGCGGTGGTAATGGTAGTGGTCTCCATTGATGTCTAGGAGTTCCTGGTAGATGGCCACGGCGTCGTCGAACTGGCCGACTAGAACACACGATGCACGTGAGGGCAGTTGTTGCAAAATGCCACGACCAAAGGCGGCCGGCAACACATTTGGCCGTACGTTTGACCAGCATGTCCGCCTTGCGCTGGCGCCATACCAACGTGTCCAGCACGAACGGCTTGATCGTTTCGAGGTGGGCCAGGCACCGTTCGAGATCGCCCTTCTCTTCAATCAACTCGTTCTGGTACAAGTACATTTCGCTGTCGTCGTAGGTTCTAGATCGCTGGCCTTGAGATGTGTCTACCAAGGAGATCGATGGAAGCATACCCTTCGCGCGTCGGGCTCAACGTGTCGTTGTACTGGTCAAGGATGTCGATGGCCGTGTCGTACGTGCCGTTGAGTTGGTGCGCGATCGCGAGCCCGATCCAGTTGTTGCGATTCGTGGGCTTGAGTGCAAGGAACTGCCGGCGCGTCTCAGCGTATCCCTTCAAATCTCGCATTTGGACTTGTTGCAGGTACAGGTCGCGCAGGATTTGAATGTTGTCCGGGTCGATGCGAAGCGCTTGGCGGTAACACTACACACGTCTCATTGAAGCAACAACGATCGTGCGTGGGACAAGCAACGGACCTTGATCGCTTCGGCGTAGTTTCGGTCCGATCGATACAGCAATCCGTACACGTGCCAACACACGTGCGACTTGAGGTCCTGCTTCACACCTTGGCGGACAAACTCGTACGCTTCCTGCACAAAATATGTCTCCGACGTTAGAGTGCGACCCATGCGGATGCGATGCACGCACCTCCTTCTTTCCCATGCAGTTAAGCGTCAAACCCTTCATGGCAAGGGTCTCGCCGTGGTCGGGGAACTTCTTCAAGATTGCATCCGCGGCCTTGAGGCCTTTCTTGTACTGCTTAATCTCGTAACATTTCTACACGTCACACAGACCAAGGTCGTCATGAGCTGGACGTCAACACACAGACAGCGATGAATCGTCAAGACGTACGACAATGGAGCGGAACAAAGCGTTCTCCTTGGACGGCAGCTTGTTGGCCATGTTCTCGATCAGCGGCCGGAGTGGTGGAGGCGCGTGGACTTGAGTGGCTGCAATATGATGGTGATTTTCAGAGGAAAGCTGTACCCCGGGGCACAGTCTCGATGGCAAGAATGTATTTAAATTTCGAGTTGTACCTCCTTGTTCTATGAAATTTTAAATCCCAGCCTGAAATTTCGCAGCATGCACTCGCTTCAACGTCATGCAACTTTAAAAAAGAATTCACTGCTTTTATCTTTAGTTTTGTATGAAACCGGAATATATCACAGCTGAGAGTGACTGTCCGAATTCGACTGCCCAAAGATCGCAAATCGATGGGCCGGCACGTCGCCTGGGTGAGTATGCTCGGCATCCAGAAGATGGCCATGCTCGCGATTGCCGCGCATGCATTGATGAATGGCAGTGGCTTGCTCAGCGGGGCTGTGGAGGAGTTTCGAGTGTCCAGAGGTATGATCGACTTTCGCGGGGACATTGGTCAAATTGGACGAACCACATCGACAATCAAGCAACAGTCGCAACGCTCGTCCTATATCGTTTCGATGAAGTCGATGCACCGATTTTGCAAAGACCTGTCTGAGGCGCTCGACCACGACACTGCAGAGCGCTGCTGGGTAACGTTGTTTGACACGTTTCCCAACGTCGACAGGTCACCGATGGCGTTTCAAGTGCACTACGATTACGCCAGGCACATTGAGAACGGCTCGAATGACCGCACGTCAGCAGCAAAAACTGCCTACGAACGTGCGTTGGCAGTCATGACCGAGCCGTCGTCGCCGCTTTCCTTAGATGCGATGAACAGACTGGGCCTCCTGTGGCAAAAGCTATCGCGACCGCACGTTGCGATTGAAGTCTTTCGGCAGAGTCTTCAGTGGCACCCCCATGAATGCGCTTTACGGGGAAATTTGGCCAGCGCGTATCTTGAGCTTGGCAATGTCGCGGCGGCCCTCGCTGCCGCTGCCGTCGCCCTCGTACGTGGAGTGGTTTCGCTCGACAAGGCTCGTGACACGAATCGATAGAAACTTGAGCCACACAATGCAGCACTACACCACAACATGGGCAACATCTACCAGCGTGCTGGCGATATGTTGTCTGCTATGTCGCACTGGCAGGTATTTTCAATGGATCCATGTGCTGGAGGGCTTATCGTGTACGCCAGAAAGCCGTCGAAATCGACCCGCAAAATCCAAATCCTCTCTTCAGTCTTGGCATTGCCGCGGGCAACCAAGGACTCTCCGATACGTCTACAGCATACTTTGCAAAAAGCGTCGTCGTTGCCTCCCAGCACGCACCAGCCTTGCGCGACCTCGCACGACTCCAACTTGCGACAGCACTCTTGCCTCGCGTGTACGACTCCACCAACGATATCCACCAAATTCGGCAAACATTTACCACGGCGCTGGAAGATCTCATGGCGGACTCTCCGTTATCGCTTGGCGACAACCCTATCTACACCACGGGGTACGAAAACCAGCCGGAATGCATTTCCCTCGAGAGGGCGTCTAGTTTTGATTGGGTTGTGGAATGTCCTGTTGAGTGGCTGCGGCAGGTGTGGCTCGATGGGTTACTACTTGGTGTACCAAGGTGGGCCGAACAAGCACTTGCGACGAACGCTGGCTCAAATCTACGAAAAAAGCATGCCTGGCTTGGAGTTTGAGGCGCCGCACGTTCGCGCTGCCCGCCACCACACGTTCCAGTTTCCTTCCACCGCACGCTTTGTCGATGCGCGACCATCCAATGTGTCCGCCGCCGTCATCGTGCATCGTCGGATCCGTGTCGGCATCCTGTCGGCCTTCATGTATCATCATTCCGTCGGGCTCTTGATGCAGGGTGTTCTCACGCGGTAGGCCACGTTTACGAGCACGAATTTGCGCTGATTCATCGTGGCGACGTGGGGTTTCGTAGGCTATCCAATGCAACGTACGAGCTCGTGTTGCTGCGGTGTCGGCCATGGCACGCCGACCACGTCACGGATCGAGTGTCCCGCCACATGAGTCGCGTGGTGCAGCTTCCGAACGACGTCTTTCACGCCCAGCAGGTCGTCGCCGACCTGGCGCTGGACATACTGTTGTTCACCGAGGTTGGCACCGACCCGACGCATATCTGCTTTCAACGACGGAATAGCTTGGGATGGACGCATCGAGCTACTTCTTGGCGTTTGCGACTTTGGCGCTGCGGTCGGTTCTGTTTTGGGGCCACGCCGTCACGTCCGGGCTGTCGACGGTCGACTACTTTGTCACATCGACGCATTTCCAGTCCAATCCGGTATCGGGCTCTTCGGTGTGCAACTGACCGATCATTGTCTGGCGGGTCCAGGACGAATTCACCGAGACGCTGTATCCCATGCAGTCGCTCACGACAGTGTTTCACCGCCCCCGCTTTTCATTTCATCGGTCGTTGCTGTCGTTCTTGCCTGCCGACGACGACGGACGTGTGATGTACTTGATACCCCAAACGTTGTACAAGCTCCATCCTGCCATGGATTCGCTCGTCGCGGCAATTCTTGCGGGCCATCGCAACAGCTACTTGGTGCTCCTTGAAGGGGCGGTCCCGCACTTGGCCACACAGGTACGCTTGGAGGTTGGCAACGTGACGATCATTTGAATTTCGACTCGTTTTCTCTCACACGCGCCTTGGCTGCTCGGACAGATTCGTCGTCGGCTCGGACGAGTGCTGTCGCTGCAAGATCTCGAGTCACGGGTCGTCTTTGCGCCATACCTGTCTACCGACGCGTTCCTGACGTTGTGCCAAGTTGCCGATGGTGAGGTGGCTTTGTCGCGATGAGGTTGCCTGAGACCACTGGCTTGTAGTTGTGCTGGATCCATTTCCCGTGGGCGGCGGCCGCAGCAGTTTCGAAGTGTTTTCGGTGGGCACGCCGATTGTGGCCCACACTGCACGCACGTCGATCGCGCAACTGACTGCTGCCATGTACACAAAGATGAATATCACGGCGTGCTGCGTTGCCGCGACGGACGAAGCGTACGGTGAGTGTCAGCGATGCGATCCGTTGTCGGTTGACTCACCCAGAGACGCTGGATTCCTCAGTGGCCACAGCGCTGGCATTGGGCCAAAACACGTCGTACCGTCAAGAAATGTCGACCTTGATTCAATCGAGGAGCTCGGTGTTGTTCGAGTCCGACGCGAGCACTGTTGCTTCCGTCATGGACGATTGGAACCGTTGTTTCCATACGATCCTAGCCATGCCTCCGCCACCACGGCCGACGCCCGCATCCACCGTCGCGATTCCGTTTGGGTTTCGCCTGCAATTGTTTGGGCAGCTGTCCGTCGAAGTTGTCATGCATGCCAACGAAACACCGACCCAAGTTGGAGCCACGATTGCAGCTTTGTATGGTCTCGAGCCGCTCTACCAATGCTACATCCAAACGCTGCTGTTTCATGGCGTCCAGCGGTGGCGACAGAACGAGGCGCAGCTGGCCATCACGACCGACGCCTTCCCTGGCAGAACCCCGCCGTTGGACATTTATGTAGGAGACGATGTCGCGTTGGCCGTGCAGTACCACCTGTGGCGGTACAACCATCGTGTGCCCGGCCGAGACGTTGCCGTCGCCGTGGCTTCCATCCGCCACAAGTTGGCGTTCTCGGACGCGTCTGCCCCATGGATCGCTGCTCGTGGCGTGCAGCATCGACCTCCTCGGTCGGCTGTCCAAGCACACGATGCTCCGCTGCAGTCGACTCGGCAGTGCTTGACCGTCGCACTAACAACGTGCAAACGGTTGTCTCTATTCCTGGCCACGATGAAGAGCTTTCTCCCGTACGCCAACTCAACGGCGGTGGCGATTTGCATGATCTTGGTACTCGACGACCATTCATCTGCTGCCGATCGACGGGTCATGCAAGAATCGTTCCCCACCGTTCAATTTGTGTTTACGCGGCGAAAAGGGCATGCCCACTCGTTGAATTTGCTCTTGGACTTGGTCTCGACGCCATTCGTTCTGTACCTTGAAGATGACTGGCAGTGGCTCCAAGACCTCCCGCACCACCCGATTGCACACGCGCTAGCCGTGTTGGACAGCGACCCCACGTTGGTCCAGGTCTTGCTCAACACCCAATTCAGCGGGTGGCCACGAACGATGCACGACAGCCATCCGTTTGACGTGTACTTTCGCCATGAGTTTGGCATTGTGGATCATGCCTTTGGGTACTGGCCGGGGTTTTCCCTAAACCCTGGCGTGTGGAATTTGCGTCGGCTCCGGCAATGCCCTCGCTTGACCTTTAACGAACGGTCCGACGTGTTCGAGCGAGAGTTTTCGTTGGCAGTGTGGCAATGCGGGCTCCACGTGGCCATGCTTCCATATACGACGGCGGTCCACATTGGCGCCGCGCCAGGAACGAATGGGTCGGCGTATGCTCTCAACGGCATGCCACGACGCTTTGACTAGGCGGGAATGGTCGCTATGTAGAAAAGGCCAATGAGTTTTGAAATGCTGGATCCTGCAATCTCGTGCGACGGATGGTCTCGTTCTCCGAGCGAGACGATATCCATCAAAGGGCGACTGGCAGGTCCACACCGCACTGCAGTCGAGCATGCCTGTTCCGGTGGCAATACCTTCTGTAGTTCAGACGTGTGCCTCGTACGGGCTTCGAGGCACTCTACAAACGCAGCAGCCAGTGCTTGCCATCCCGTATCCAAGCCAAAGCATTTCTATTCTCTCGAGGTAGCACCTCGCGCAGCAACATGAAGTGAACAACGACGCCCATGGGGACACGGTGGATCACGTCGCTAAGAACGACAAGCCAGAATCAAAATTGGATTGAATGCGAGCAGGGCTAAATGAAAATGTTCTTGGGTAGAATGAGCGGTTGCAAGTCGCAGTCGCGGAGAAAGTCGAGTGGAAAGTCGACGAGCTGGCCTTTGACGTGGCTGAGCTCTTCGACTTCTGGCGGCATCCACTCTGGATGAAGGGCCATGTCGACGCCCACAGTTCGCGACGACAGCATGCGGGAGCTCACGCGGCGCAAAAATTTGCGCAAATCCACCGACGACTCGTCCTGGACTTCCGTCGCCCCCACATCTTTGCCCTTCTACACCCAGACCCATGTCAACCGCAACGCTTCACGAGGACCGCCACGTACATGCACGACAAGAACCCATTTCCGACGGCGAACCCAGCGATACCACAGGGGCACCGATCGTTTGTCGCCCTTGTCGTGCTTGAATGCGCTGAACGAGAACGCGTACTGCCATCCGTCGCTGTCGCAGCATCCCTCCGACACGTCCACCTGCCACGACGCGCTCGGTGTGAACGAGTCGAACGGCATTCCAAACGCATCGCTCCACGCAGTCCGTTCGCCAAAGATCAAATGGTCCGCCGACCAGCCTGACCCCCACGCATACCTGCCGCGATCCACCATCAACGCCTGCTCCAACGTGCATCGCATGATGGCAAGCGTACCGTTGATTCTCGTACACGACGCGGATGTCTTCGTGGAGATGCGCCTCGGGCACCGCGTGAAAATACGACGTAAATTTGTCCGTCGGAAAGCACTGAAACACGCGCTCGTAAATGTCCGTGTTGTTGTTGGCAAGGCTACGAATCGTATGCCATCCAACTTCGCTCGTCGGGTCTTCCAAGTCCATCTGGACATGCCACGAGCAAGCACATGAGTCATCGTCGGCCCGACCGGACGTACCCCCAAGTGCTCCTCAAGCAAGCGACGTCGGAGCCGATGGCCAAAGCGACCGACAGTCGTCGGCTTCCTCCCAAAATGCGCCATTTCCATCGTGCTATCTTCCAGGACGACAGCAATTTCCGAGTCGCGATCACCGCACAAACTGCGATCATTCAAGTTGGCTGACCCTGCCGTCGACGCAATGCCAAATGAGCCGTCCATGTCGTTGGCATATGAAAAGGGGCGTGTACCAATGATAGCCACCCGATCGTCTGCGATCAGCAGCTTGCTGTGAATGTAAATTTGCTCCGTGACAACGTGGCCATTCAAGAGGGCGTGTTGACGGAGCCCAAAAAACGCCACATAATGACTCGGGTCGGGCATGATCTTGGCGAGTCGCTCGAGAAGCGAGTGGCCGCCGCGGCATATCGTGGTGTACTGCACCACGTTAGCGACCACGTTGTTGGGGGCGTTCGAGACCGCACCTGCCAATGCATGACGGCGCGCAAATTCGCAGAGTCGGCCGACGTCACGGCGCCTTCAAAGCATGGCAGGAGCGGCATGATAAACATGACTCGGAACGTTTCGCGCTTGGCGTGGGCGTCGGCAATGCGGTCGTACAGCGCCTCGACGACACGGTTCGACACTGCCACGTCTTGGTCAAAGCCAGAGACAAAGAATTGATTCTACACCAGCCTCGGTTGAGAGCATATGCAAAACGGAATCGTCGAGCGACCTCAATGTAAATAAAGTGTTTGGCGGCACCGATCGTGTCAATGTAGGCCTGTTGGATGCTCTTTTCCGTTTTGACACCGCCAGACCACGGGCACAAACTCCGGACAACCTGGCAGTGGACCTTTTCCCCAACCGTTGGAGACTCGTCGACATGCGGCTGACTCGTGTACGGCACGATGGCGGGGATTCGGGACCGCCGGTGGCAGCTGCGCGTCCGGCTCGCAATCACCGTGTATTTCTTTTGTACCGTGAAGTTCCACCGATGGATGAAATGGCGCGCAATGTCCAGCGCGATGGGCCCTTCCAGCCTACACCATGTCCATGAGAGTTTGGACAGACACAACGCATGGACCTGCAATGGACGTCATGCCACGGCATGCGCGGCACCGATTCCCGGTCAATCAATTCGTGGTGGACGTGCTGGACGTCGACAAAGTCTTTCAGCCGCGGGTTCGAGTAATCTTGGCCCGTCCACGTCGTCGCACCAACGTCGGTCAGCGCATGGTTCGGCGAGTCGAATCTACACCACCGACGCTGTCACGGCGAAACATCCGAGTCGACTGCACCGGCCAAGCGCAATGTCCAAGCCACCGACAAACGCAATCGTTTGATCAATGCACACGATTTTCTCGTGGTGGGACCAGAATTGCGGAATCAAGACAAAATCCGGGTGGCGCAGCACGTAGATATTGGGGCCGACGAGCGACGACTTGGCGAACTTGCTGTCGTTGGGCAAGACCATGTGGTGCTCCCTGTACACGAGCACGTACACTTTCACGCCTCGGGCCGCGGCCTCGCGCAGGACGCTGCGTCAGGATTCGTGTCACGCCAAGACGATCGATTGTGGGGTCGCGTACGTGCTGAGTTCCGACTCGAGACGATCTTGGGCCGACGTCCGAACGAGCGAATAGTGTGGCGAGATCCACCAGCCAGTGATAAAAATCTGCCGCATCGCGCGGCGGAGGTGGCAAAACATGGTCGCGAACGCTTCTTCGCCGTCCACGAGATGCTGCGCGACGTTGGTCGAGTGGGCGTCTACGAGTGAGCAACGCCATGTCGGGACGAGTTGAGCAGCGCTTTGCCCAGCGACTCACCCACAGCCGGACGCATGGGGGCAAACGAGTTGTGTTTGTGGAGCGAGTTGTACATGCACTCGTCCATGGCTTGCTTGAGAGCGTCGTGAAAGTACTGACACTGACCCATAAATTTAAAGTCAATCTCGACAATTGCTGCTGGCGTCGTCACGTGCAGCCCATCCATCATCCAGTGGAGGCCTACGCGACACGACCATGAGCCTCGTACGCCACCAACTTGCGCGACGTCAACAAAGCGCGACGTCAACAAAGGATGCACATAGCTGTCGAGGCTTGGAAAAGCAACGAACCGTGCTTTAGCAGCGTGCTTTTGCTGATGGCGGTGTGCGGCTGGAACAGAATGACGTGCGTTGGCGCCGTGGACCGCACCGTCTCGAAGAACGCAATGCACGTCGGCTTGACCACCATCCATCGCCGGTGACGAAGCAAGTATTGATACATGATGGCGACAAAGTAGAGTCCTGGAATCGCGCTCAAGATGGACGCGGCGACAATGTAACCTACGACAAAAGAACGTCAAGGGTGTTCACGGGAGCGACAGGCCACCTGTCTGGAGCTCCGACACCGTGTCGGACGAGCTCGCCGCGACAAAGATGTTGAACACGCCAACAGGAATGATCACGCAGAGCGAGACGGCGACTGCAATCTCGGCGATGCGCAACAGGTTGTCCTTGGTGAAGTGGAACCCGATGAAGCTGTGGCGGCCATGCAACGTGCCTTTCCGTGATGGCACATACCGCATCTTGACCCATCCTTCCACGAGACTGTCTCCAAGGAGCGGGTCGAACCGAAGCGCGCTGTACTCGACAAATGCCAGCACGCGAGGGTGGCGCCACACCGCCTTGTGCGAGAACACATCGGTCAAGAATGTCTCAATGTTGGCGACTGTGTCCGGTCCCACTTCCACCGGCGTGTGGTGGGCCAGCAACGACGATGGGAACTGAAACACATGACGGAAGTGGAGAGCTTTCTGGAGGAAAAAGTGCAACTGAAACAACCGCGGTGTCGTCGTGCGGATCCGCCACGTTTGGTGGCCCGGTAACGACAGCTGTAGATGATTTAGCCCATTTCGTGGCCAAAATTCATGGCGGCTACCTCAATCACAAACATGTTGTACGTGTACAGGAGAGCTTTCACGCGCTCGACGCCAACGACGCGCACCGTCGGCGCGCAAGGTAAGCGCAAGCTCAGATCGTCATGCAAATTGTGGCTGGACGGTGACTCCAGCGCGTCGTACTCGTCGTCGCATTCCTCTGCACAAGGTTGACATGTAGGAGAGCATCAGGTTGACGATGCTGCGTGCTACCTGATGGGCTGCGCGCCATGATGCGGTCGTTGTCGCCCGATGCGGCCTTGGCGAGCGCCATCGCAAGGATGCAGTTCTTTCGCTAACGGCGTTAGTGACTGATGCCGTCGATTCAGCCAATCCTCGAGCAGAAACAGGTTCATACTATTTGTATTCTTACACTATTTATGGACATCCAGAACGACGAACTTCGTTCGACGCTACTTGGAGTATAGACGGCAATGCTTGGGGCATGGCCGTGCAGCCCCCGCGAAGGGTACATCCTGTCGAGTCGTTCTCGCACTATTCGCCACGCGCCTTTGACGTAGTGCATCCTGAAGAAGTGCCTGATTTGTGCATGTTCCATTGCATGAAATTTGGCCATGTCTATAGGCAGCATGACATCACACACTATTTCTTTCAAAGTCAGTACACTATTTGAAGGAAACTGTTTTGCTTCAAGTCACCAGCCATGAACGAGTCATGCGTTTGATGGGGTCCAGTCTCTCGTGACGCGGTTTTCTTTCATGCGCAGCTTCTCCATTTGCACTCCAAGCATGGCGTGCGCACTCCGTTGCATCCTTGCTGCCGTTGTGGTGCTAGGTGGCGTGTGCATCGGCCAGCCGTCGGCTGCCACCCACGCAGACCCAACGCTGAACCTTGCACCGCTGGACATTGGCCTCACGTGCGCTCAATATCCATTGACACCAACAGTTCTCACGTTTATAGTGGACCAGCCCGACGCCGACATTCTCCTCTTGCACTTTGACTACCTCAACCTGATGGCCCAGGACTCGTTGGCGCTGCGGGCCGTGGTGAACCACACGGTGGGGGAAGTGGTCGACACGATTCGGTCCACATCGACGGCGCCGTTCTTCTCAGTTCCACTGTACACGCCTATGGTAGTGTTGGAGCTCCACATTGTTGGCGGAGCGAGCCGCGGTGACGGACGCTGCTATGGCTTTCACGTGGACGGTGTGCGGACGTCAGCAGTAGACGGCAACAAAGCAGCGTCGGCGAGTGAATCCATTTGCGGAACAGACGACGCCAAGAACACGCAGTGTTTTGTTAGCTCGGGCATGTACACGGCGTCGAAAGCAGTCGTGCGGCTGTTGACGAATCGTGTGGGCTCGTCTGCGTTTTGCACGGGCTGGTTGCTCGGGTGCGAAGGCCACGTCGTCACAAACGAGCATTGTATCCAAGACGCCGTGGATGCTGCCAACACGTTGATTGAATTTATGGCAGAGGGCGTGTCGTGCTCGACAAACTGCAACAGCCAGTTGGCGTGTGGCGCTTCACCGAGGTTGTTTAGTCGCGGGGCAACGTTCATTGCCGCGTCAAAGGACTTGGACTATGCCATCGTCAAGCTCGACCCTGCCGTGATCCCTCAAGGCCTCGGGTTGGTGAACTGCTCTTACTCAATATGGACATGGATGTTCTGAAGAAGGACGTAGGTTTCTCCGGCTGCGTCTGTCTGGACCGCGACTAAATGAGCAAGTGTTCATTCCCCAGCACCCCCTTGGGTGGGGAAAGCAGGTCGCAGCGATGGTAGGGCACGCGCCAGGCACGATCACGACGTTGGCACTGGCTGGGTAACATTGCACGCCTCTCGTGTCGACGGGGTCGATACAAGTTGACGAGCCGCGGGGGAATTGCGTAGGTGTGCGGTGGACCAAGCTGGGTACATGCTTGACACGCAACCGGGATCGTCAGGGTCTCCCGTGGTGTCTGTTCGGGACAACTCGGTCGTGGCGCTGCACCATTGTGGAGGTATATGAGCGCGGCGTTTCCCAGTACGTTTCTGAGCCTCTATGCCACGTTAGGATGCCCCAACGGTGGCATCCAGTCGCAGAAGCTCGTGCACGATTTCGCACGGCGCGGGATCCTTCCCCAATGCAGCATTGCGTAGATTTGCATCCTACAACCGAGTTGAATGGTTGATGGATAGCTTGTAACAGGTGAATGCACCCTCCTTTCTCGTTTCACTTCCAGCCTGCAGCTGCGTGCTGCACGCTGACGGCGCTCGTCGTCACGTTTGAGCACACCCTGGACGGGAGGCCGTTGGCATGGAATCCACCAAGTGTGTTTATGTATCTTGTGCAACGGATTCCTCCACGACTTGCCGGCGAAAGACTCCTGGTCGATGAAGATTGATGGATGGTCGTCGACTTGTCCGATCCATTTGCTCATTGATTTTTCGTCCGTCGAGACCAAGATCGAAGAGATGTCCTTCATCTTTTCGAGCTGGTTCGCCTTGTTGTGTGCGCTCGCAACTGGTCGAGCTTCGCTGAAGCATCCCGACTCGGCGATGGCTCTGACCCCGGTGGACGTTGGCATGACGTGCTCACAGTACCCACGAGCGCCGAGGGTTGTGACGTTTATCGTGGACCAACCTGGGGCGGACATGGTCGTGCTGCACTTTGACCACGTCCAGTTGAGGCCCGGCGACTCGTTGAGCATCTTGGCCGCGACTAACCACACAGTGGGGACCGTCGTCGACACGCTGACGTCGAAAACAACAAGCAGCCCGCTCTATTCCGTGCCAGTCGACGCATCCACGGTTGTCTTGGAGCTACATGTGAATGGCGGCGCCGAGTCAGCGGATGGGTGCTTTGGATTTCACGTGGACGGCGTCCGGACGTCAGCCATCGAGACGTCCGCCGCGTCGGTCGGGGAATCCATTTGTGGCACGGACGATGCCGTGAACGCGCAGTGTTTTGCCAACACGACCAAGTACGTTGCGTCGAAACCCGTCGCTCGTCTGTTGACGCATCGTCCATTCGGATCGTTGTTTTGCACGGGATGGCTCCTTGGATGCGGTGGCCATCTCGTCACGAATGAGCATTGCATTCAGAGTGCCGCCGACGCTGCCAACACAACGTTTGAATTCATGGCGGAAGGCCCGTCGTGCACCGCCAACTGCTCGTTTCAAGGGAGTTGCAAGGCGTCCCCAAGGCAGTGGATTCGCGGGGCAACATTTGTCGCCGCCTCGAAAGACTTGGATTATGCGTTGGTCAAGCTCGACCCGGCCGTGATTCCCCCCGGACTTGGGTACGTGGACTTGCGCGGACCGTCGTCGACATGACTTTGCACAGGTACCTCCAACTGCGTGCGTCTGGGCCGAAACTCAACGAGACCGTGTACATCCCGCAGCACCCGCGTGGCAGGGGAAAGCAAGTGGCTGCAATGCACGGCACCACGCCCGGCGTGATTACATCGTTGACGTTGTCCGGGTAGGCATGTCCTTAAAAAAAACGGAGATGCCGTCGGTCGCTCATGAAATCGTGCAGATGCGCCCCCAACCAAGCAGGATATATGCTGGACACACAGCCTGGCTCTTCTGGCTCGCCCGTGATATCTGCCGTCGACAACACCGTGGTTGCACTGCATCACTGCGGCGGTAAGGGCGAGATCGGCGTGGGCGTGACCAAGTAACATTGTTTAGGCTGTCCAAATGCTGGGATTCAGTCCCAGTGGATCGTCCAAGACATGGTAAAGCGGGGGATTATGCCGCCGTGTGGCGTCGCCTAGCGCGGGTTACGGAAGGAACACTGGGAGTTTCCACGATAGAGGGTTCACCGGCGATTCCGTTTACAGTTAATAGATGAGGACGCTGGTGCGCTTGAATTGCGATGATGTACTTGTCCACTTGCTTCATTCGAAGCGGCGTGCCATGGCCATCAACGAGCTAGACGGCATGTTTGTGCAACATCTTTTGGAACTCCTACATGCAAAGAGACAAGTATCGACAGTCGAAGGCATGGAAGATTCGCCACATACTTCGAGATCAATCTTGCCGTCGTTGTTCCGGTCCATTTGGTAAATGAGCTCGCGCTAGTCGCCTTTGCCGTCAGCCCACCACGATGCACCCAACAGGACGACAGCACATATGCAAGTTGAAACAAGCCAACCACACGCGCGATACACGTACGACATCTTCGTGGTCCAGCGACTGCCCCAGCGACTTGAAAATCGAGATAAACTCCTACACGCGGTCCACACAGCCAGTCAACGCCAACGTCTCCGACGCCCTGGACGTGTGCTTACGTCGACCGTGATGTACCCACTCTTATCCGTGTCGATCATTTTGAACACTTCTCGAATCAGCTGATGCTTGCTGTGCTTGGACGAGTGTTCCTGTACGCAAAGGCATTCGTCAAGCCTTGGTGCCCTCTCGATGGACAGATCGACCAGTGCAACGCCACGATGGCGGTCGCGAGCCGCCGCCGCCGCCGCAAGTGTCCACGTCGGTCAACGTACATGAATATGAGTCCGACACCACGCTTCGAAATCGTCAAAGATCACACCGCCCGACTTGCTCTTGTCGAGGTCGTCCATGATGGTTTGAATTTGGTCGGACGTCATGTCGGGCGAAATTTGCTGGAGGAATCCTTCCATTTCGTACGTGTAAATCTTGCCCGACTTGTCCTTGTCGATCAGGGAAAAAATCGAGTTGATCTCGCGGCGCTCGGTTTCGGCGGCAAACTGGTCTTTCGTCGGATGATGGGAACGATGGCCGAGAGGCGTGTCCGGGAATGGCGGAGGGTCGTGCATGGGTGACATCGGGACTTCCACCGCCATACGACTGCGTGGGGACAACACGGACATGTTACCCCAATCGCTGTCGTCCAAGTGAAACGACGGAAGTTCCTTCATCACGAACTGATGCGGCTTGGATTTGAGGCTGAAGCCACGGCTGCCGCCCCACGCCTTTTCCTGTCCGTTCGTAGGCGCTGCATGGTCGTCTGGGCTAGTCGAGTCGCTCGTGACATGGTCGTTTTCATGTTCGCGCAAGTACAACTTCATTTCCGCAATGAAGCGCAGCGTTCGCAGAGTTTGCCGCGCCTTGACGATGCGCATGACTTTGTTAATTACGCGGGGGGCCTTGAGCGCCTCCACGTTGAACGCAAACAGCCCGTCCTACTCGATCACCGAATCGGTAGGCAATGACATCCGAGCACATGACGAATCGACGTACCCGAGCAATTACAATGGACATGCTTGTCACGATGCAGCTCGGCAAGATCGACACAACCATGCACAGAGCCTTGGCAACCACGTCCATGTCGGTGCGGTTGACCAGATGGGGTAGCGTCCGCAGCAAAAACACACTCAAGTGGAGTGCCGTAAAGAGAAAGACGAGTCGAGTGGAGAAAAGCGCCAAGACCACGCCATTGCCTGTTCCGCCCCCAAGCAATCGCTTCTGGGCGTCTTGGAGTTGCGGAATTGTAAGGTTAACGCCGCCTTGGGGCAGGTCGTGAACGTATGGCGGGACGAAATCGACGAGGGAAGTGTTTTTGTCCTGAGTTGGGGACGGCAGGGACAATTAACGATGGGGCACTGCCCAGGGCGGGTACCTCGGACGGCAGAAGCGGCACGGATTCACTTGGAATGGATGGTGGGGTCGGAACGAGTGGCGCCAAGTTGTGTTGGGCGCGCCACGCAAGGTTGGCGCGGTATCGCTCTGCTTTCTTGAACAGAATCGGCGGCGTCAGCAACTGTCGCATATGTCGAATTCGGCCATAGACAAACTGGTTGAGGAGAACGAGGAATCCACCGGCAATGCCAAAAACAAACACTTCGTTGTCCGGGCCGACGAGCCAGCACGTTGCAAGGAGCGAAATGATGCACACTTCCAGTGCAATCCACGTAATGCCGTCAATTTGGATGAGCTTGGCCATAACTTCCCCCGAAATAATGGTCAAGTACTCATTGAAGGGGAACCTACGACGGTTGAGCCGTCAAGGAGTGTCAAACTCGTCGTACCTGGTATCCCGCTCGAGTTGAAAGTCCTTGGCGAGTTCGTACGCTCGGTGGGGGTCCTGCAAGCACCATGAGCCCCGTGTATTTTTCACGCTCGACAAGTCGTGAACGTCCACGACGTTTGCAATCGAGAAGGCCTGGCACAATCATATCTTTTCGGGACTTTACTGGATGGTTCGATCGAAAGTCGACAAAGCGCCGGCGAAGGCTCACATAAACCATCTCGCGCTTCCGTTTCGTACGTTCATGATTCCACGACCAACTTAGTGACTGTCGCCATGATGTGGCAGGCTCGCTGGCCAAGCAGTAGTCTGCCACAACTACTTGAACGTACGGAGCTCGCCGTTCGAACTCACGGAATTCATTCTGAACTTGGACACCAAACTTGAGCAAGGTCCTGGACAAGAATCATCAAACCAATTTATGCATCTACTGATGCGAGCACATACAAACATAGCATGAGGAATATCACGATGAAGAGAAAGAGCGCCATGTGCAGGAGTTCAATTGTTTCTTCAAGCTCTGCACTTTTGTTGGGACCGAACAACGCTTTAGAGATCTGCGTGTGGTTGTGACAGGACGTGCGTGGAGGAGTTGGTTGCATGTCGTACCTGGCTGAGGTACCCCGACTTGGACATGACAAAAAGGACCGATCCAATGAATCCAAGCGTCGTGAGCTCGCTGAAGATAGTGTTGATGAATGGCATGTTTGTGTCTTCGGTCGATTCCCGAAGCCACTCGGTACCCTACGAATGTTTGAATGTGACACCATCATGCAAAGCGCGTGCTCTGTACACTCTCAAACACGATGGAGAGAAATATGAGCACTGTGATTGTCACGGCCGATGCCACTGCCGCATACAACTTCTCATGCCCAGCTTCTTCCGCACTACTTCCTCCCTCTACGCAAATATGCAATCAAAATGGTTTCATCCAGCCGCGGACTCCATACCATGGTCGCTTTCTTGCGCGGCGCACCATGCCAGCAGGACCGCGCCGACGATCCATCTCCATGAGGCACTCGTCATCACGCCAGGTTGATTGTCGAGCCCCCTCACAGCGATCCTCTTTATCCGGATTACCGGATAAAGAGTAACAAAAGCAAAATATCAAAGCGTATTCAATCAAGTATGAATTATGCACTACAATGGTCCATAGAAAAAGTTGCCACCTAGTCCGAGCACGAGAGCGGGCTGCAGCATGATTCATGATGTCGCCAACATCGAAAGTAGTGTGCAGCAGGTCCAGCGAACTTCGTCATGGCCAGGTGAGTCGCTTCATGATGTTGAAGGAGCTACGGATGCCGTTGCATGCCATGCCAGCAAACAACATATCGGAGTATGTCCCCGACGTATCGGCAGTCTCGCGCGATCTTGACGTGGGGCTGGTTTCCGTGTCCGAGATACGATGGAGCAATGACAGCCCGATGGTCAGGCATTTCGCGCTGACGCGTATGCAAGTTCGTCAGCTGCAGAGATTTTGGACTGGACAGGACATTGTCTCTTCAAGATCTTCATACTGGATATTTGTATGTTATACATTTATCAAGTTCAAACATGTTCGATTAAAAAAGAGGTTTCAGATTTCGTCGAGGCGATCGCAATCCACGGAGACATGGATGGGTCGCCACAACCGAATTGACCTAGCCGACAGGAAGCAGAATGCGTGCAGCAGTGGCGACGTTGGTGCTACTCGCGATCCTGGTCGTCGGCCATGCCCAACGTTACCAGTGCAAAGGCGAAACGTTTCGCCTGCGAAAGCCGTGGAGCATGCTGACTGCGACAGAACGCGCGCGCCACATTGCTGCTGTGGGTGATGCTATGTCGGCAGGATACCATCATCGCTTTGTCGAGATGCACACGGAGCCACAGAGCGAGCGTGAAGCGCACGGGTGCATGTTTATTTACTGGCACCGCAAATTTCTCCTGGGTTACGAGAACATGCTGCGCAGCCTCAAGCCCGAGTATGCATGCCTGACGCTGCCGTACTGGGATTATGCTACGTTGTCCAGTTCGTTTGTGTCTGGTATGCGACGCACCCGTGGCCACAATGTGCTCATCGGTCCAGCTAGGTTCCTGTCAGAGCATGTATAGCTGCGCCACCAACTTGATTGATAGTCTCGGAGGCTTGGCTGACTCGAATGCAAGACGGACGTGGTATCGCATCAACGGCGACCGTATCCACGGCATCGGGTGTGTGCAGCGACCGCCGCTGGACAATTTCTGTCAATCCACGTCGGCTTTTCAGTCCAAGCAATGCATGCGATGTGTCCCACGTGGCGACATCGCGTCGGCTGCCGTGCCTCCCGAGACGAACATCGTGCCGGTCTTTTCACAAATTCTCGGCGGGGCATCGCCGACAACCGGCAAAACGTTTGCCGAAGTCTCGAGCAGCATCCAAAACAACGCGCATAGTACGTCGACAACTCTCGACTGGGCATGCCATGGTAAATCGAAACGACGTCACGCCTGGCGTAGACACGATTCACAATGCCCTTGGGAGCACGATGGCAACATTTCAGTCCCCCAGTGACCCACTCTTCTACCTCCACCACGTACGACTCCATCACTTGCGTGCTGCCAAGTAATTCTTCCGCTCGCCATGTTGTGCAACAGGCCGAAATCGACTTGATGCATCGCATCTACTTCAAATGTGTCGTGGCCGACACCGTGCCCGGCCGCGTGCCGGTGCTGTCGGACAGCGCCAAGCGCAGCGAGAGCGACACTCGCATCTGGCGATCGTGCGTGCGCTACAACGAGACAACGATTCGGTCAACGGATCCCGTCCTGATGCTCGCCGGGCAATACAACCAAGTCAAAATCGACGTCCACAACCCGTCGAGCCCGCTCTACGAATTCTTCAAGGACCTTCCCCGCGCCTACTACAAGTACGTAGACGGCGATGACTTGGGCCGGTTCAGCTATCGATACCAATACACGGGCATGCTGGCCGACATGTTGACCAAGTGCAAACGCTTCATCGCGCCGCAGTACGTTGCACGCGAGCATGCATCGACAGAGTCACGTGAGCGGTCGTAGAACTGCTACGTTCCTGCAAAGCGCCGGGTCCCCGACGAACCCGAGCTACGTCGACCGGTGTGTCGACCGCCCCCGACTTGCTTGTGAAGTTACCGAGCAGTCGTTTCTCGACTACATGTCGAACGTTGCTGGCGAACGAGGGTGGTCCCACGATCACTTGATCGCCCAAGTCGAAGCGTTGGTGTGCATCCACCACCACGAGTGCCTCGGCGGGTGTGCCGACTACTCGGACGAGTTCAAGGCAACCTTTCACCCGATGGGTCCTCCGCGGTGCAAAGTCGTCGTCGATCGTTGGAAAAATGGCCAGCTCCACATCCGCGTCAAGAACTGGCGCGCCATTCTCGCCCGATTCTTTCCATGTGCCCACGACGCTGCCATCGCGAACGCGTGAGTGACAAGCCGCTCGGTGAGCAACGACATGAATGGGTCGGCGCTCTCTTGTTGCATCACATGTAAAATGAACATTCAATGCCTTGCGTGCTCTTGGCCATCCACATCCACGTTTGTATTTCGTCGCAGTCCCAGGCATACCTGGCGCACTCGCGACCATGGCATTCAGCGAACCGTTCGACGCACGCCATTACACGGCATGCTTGTGAAGCATTTTCTCAAACTCCTACAATCGACGGATGGACAAGGCTGTCGAGGATGTGGGTGGGTCGGCATACCTCAAAATCGATCTTGCCGTCGCTGTTGCGATCGATTTGATACACGAGTTCGCGCTGCGGACACCGTCAGTGAAAGCAGCAACCGAGGGACGCCTCACCACATCGTCGTGGTCCAAGGACTGGCCCAGCGCTTTAAAGATGGCGACAAACTCCTACCATGCGTGGTCCAGAACAGCTTACACACTCAAGACAACCCCACCTCGACCGTGATGTACCCACTCCCGTCCGTGTCGATCATCTTGAAGACTTCCCGAATCAAGTGGTGCTTGGAGTGCTTGGACGAGTGTTCCTGCGCACGGACCGACCACGTCAGGGCGCGCGAGCTACGAACGTGTCGGCCGTACGTGGATGTGGGACCGGCACCACTGGTAGAATTCCTCAAACGTGACTTCTCCTGTGTGGTGTTGGTCCAAGACAAGGATGATGCGGGAAATCTGCGCTTCCGTCATGTCGGGGGAGATCACATGCAACAGCGACTGCATCTCGTCGCGCGTGATAGCGCCAGACCTGCAATTTCGGTCAGGCATGCACAGGGTATTCAACATGGATTCAAGCCATCGTTCCCACGTCGATCCGACAACTCGACAGCACGTACTTGTCCCGGTCAAACAGGCAAAAGATCGAGTTGACTTCGCGGCGCTCGGATTCTTCGTCGTATTTGTCGCGTTTGCCGTGCGCTTTGGACCGTGAACTCGGCTCGCTCATGGGGGACATGGGTTCTTCCACGGTAGTTCGCGTGCGGGGGGAGAGGGCGGAGAGCCCGGCGCCGCCCGTCGTCGCCACCGACGCGCTGTGGTCGATCGTCGACTTGTGATGGGTCGGCAGCGCTGGGGACGTTGCGTCGTTGAACGACAGGGACCGGCGGCGGAGGGCGTCGACGTCCGGTGTTGGGACCGTCGCCGTCTCCTTCATGGACGCGGCCTTCTCTTCGTTCGCGTGGTGCTCCCGCAGGTACACTTTCATTTCGGCCACGAACCGAAGCGTGCGCAGCGTTTGGCGCGCCTTCAAGATGCGCATGACCTTATTGATCACACGCGGCACCTTCATCGCTTCCACGTTGAAGCAATACAAGCCATCCTGTTGAATGACGATGGCCATCAGAGCACCGCACTGGGAATGCCCAGAATCTTGACACAGCACACACAGTCGCGCACCCCAACACCATCTCAACGCATTTGGCGGGGGACGGGAACAAAGCCACCGCCCCCCCAACAGCGTCCGGCACCGCCTCGATCGCAATGCCTTTGGAACGTACCCGTGCAATCATGGTCGATACGCTGGCCACAATCAAGCTCGGCAGCGCCAGGAGGATAAAGATGACGCCTTTTTCCAGCGCGTTCATGTCGTTGCGGTGGACCAACTGCCCCGCCGTGCGCATGACAAACACACTCAAGTGCAGTGCCGTGAAAAGGAACACGAGCCGCGTCGAGAAGAGCGCGAGGAGGACGCCGTTGCCGCCCCCGAGCAACGCTTTTTGGGCATCTGCGAGTTGCTGGGGCGTCAACTCGACACCTCCTTGGGGCAGCTGGAGCAAGAAGGGCGGAATGTTGTCCGTCGCGAGCTTCTCCTATGTTGAAACAGGACGTGACCAAGCGCCGCGCGAGGTCGAGTCAACTACCTCGGACGAGAGCAGTGGTACCTTTTCGTCCGACATGCACGGCGACGACGGGAGGAGCGGGAGACCGTGTTGCGCCCGCCACGCCGGTTTAGCACGGTACCGGTCGGCCTTCTTGAAGAGCAGCGGGGGTGTCAAGAGCGTCCTCATCGTGTAGATGCGGCGGTACACGAGTTGGTTGAGTCCGATGAGGATGGCGCCGCCCCCCAACAGGACAAACACCTCGTTGTCGGGGCCGACCCACCAGCAGACGAAAATCAACACGACGATGCAGATTTCGAGCGCAACCCACGTGATCGCGTCGATTTGGATGAGCCGGGCCATGACTTCGCCCGAGATAATGGTCAAGTATTCGTTGAAGGGGAAGCTACCATCGATCAACGGCCTGTCGGAGGTGGTCGTCGGGCCTACCGTGTGTCCTTTTCCAGCTGAAAGTTTTTCGCGAGCTCCTTCGCCTTGTTCGGGTCCTGCCAACACATTTTCACGCATGACCTCTCCCGTGGTTGACGACAGGGTGGCGGTCGGTCGCACCGGGTGGTTCGAGTGGTAGTCGACAAATCGGCGGCGCAGACTCACGTACACCATTTCGCGTTTGCACTTGGCGATGTCTTGCCACCGGCGCCAGCTGAGTTTGGTCCGCCAGGACGTGGCCGGCTCGATCGACAGACAATAGTCTGCCACGACCACCTGGACGTACGGCGCGCGTCGTTCGAACTCGCGCAGTTCATTTTGGACTTGAATGCCAAATTGAAGCAACACACTATCGATCGCTTGATGCCATCGGTCGATGCGACAACGCCCGGTGAACGTACATGCACAGGAGGAGGAAGATGATTACAAACAGAAACAGCGCCATGTGCAGCATCTCGATCGTTTCGAGGAGCTCCATCTCTTTGTCGTGGCCAAACAACGCTTGGGATATCTAGTCAGGGACTCATGAACGACGTGTGTGAGCTATCCACGAATGCGGTGTGGTCGAGACCTGGCCCAAGTACCCCGACTTGGACATGAGAAAGAGGATCGACCCGATGAACCCGAGGGTCGTGAGCTCATTAAAGATTGTGTTGACAAACGGCATGTTGATCTCTTCCGTCGATTCCCGGAGCCACTCGGCACCCTACCGCCCACACGAACGTGAGGTTGCAAGAGTCGAGACCAGCACGCACCATTTCAAACACAATCGAGAGAAAGATCAAGACTGTGATGGTCACGATTGACGCCATCACGTTGTAAAACCCCTCGTCGGCCGATTCGGTCTCCTCGCCGTGTCCACCGCCGCTTTCGTGGCCTCCTTGGGCCGTCGACGTGGCATTTGCCGACTCGTGCCCGGGAGCACTGGTTCCTCCATGGCCTACACGAGCCACAACGTCACAGCCGGTAGTGGACTTCTCCACCTGCAGTACCTTCTGCCAGGGCGGCGCGGGCGACGATGCAGCACCATAGTACGGCGAAGAGTGTGGCACGGGTACCCCAACGCCGGAGCCGCGCTGCCGCCGCTCCCATCAAAGCAAAACTCACAACGCACAGGAACCAACGAACATCAGCATCCGTCGCCCCGCAACGTTTCTCTATTCGAGAACTTTACCAAACCATCGATTGGAACAATCTACGGTCGACCTGTCCCGGAGAATTTCGTGCGCAACGCTTCATGTGGCATGGTTGGGGTGCGCAAGTAGGCACAATTGTCTTGGCGATGCTTCATGTCAGCTATCTACCGGCGGAAGGGCGGAGGCCGTGGCAGGATGCTGCCTTGGGGTGTACGCAAGCTCTACATGGTTGGCCATTTGCACGTGCTTGCGACAATGGGAAAAGGAGCGGTGTAGGCAATGCCATCCACCGCTGTACACATGGACACATTGCTTGGATGAATCACAACCATCTATGTACGAGGGTCTAGGCGCAGCGGTCAAAGTGAGGCGTCGATCGAGAACGATTCCGCTTTGCGGCCATCGCAACCTTGTTCAGCGCTGCTAGGGCATCGAGGCGGCCGCTCGTTTGGGCAACAACCTGCGCACAACGCCACGCAGTAGTGCGCACGTGCGCGACCCGAGCCAAGTAATACAGGATGCGCATGTGGCCACCACATGCGGCGAGATAGATAGCGTTCCACGTGCATGCTTCATGGCGATGGATGTAGAGCCACTTGACAACGTCAAAGTGGCCGCGACCTGCTGCCAAGTCGATGGCTTGCGTCGTGCATCCTTCGTGGCGGTGGTGGTGCAAGAACTGGACCATTTCCAAATGCCCTCGACACGCTGCGAAGTCCATGGCGTCGGTGGTGCACTGCTCAGTTGTGTGATGGTGGAAAAAGGCCATCATGCGCACGTTTCCGCCCGCCGCGATGTCGTCCATGAGGCCTCGTGGCCATTGTCGCGTCCGATGGCGATGCAGCCACTCGACTATTCGTAAATCCCCCTTCATCACAACTTCTTTCATGACGTCGAGCTGATGCGACGAAAACGTGGCAAGGCCAGTGTGATGGAGCCAGTCGCAGACGTCGACGTGGCCATTTCGAGCTGCATGATCCATGGCGGCAGACGTGCAGCCTTCCTTGCGATTCGCATGTAGCCATTGAATGATGTCGAGGTGACCATGTTTTGCAGCAACGTCCATCGCCATGGTGAAATCCAAGCCGGTGCGTTCGTGACAGCGGGAACCGCCGACATGACGCAGTATTGGGAGGTGATTGTACCTCACGGCCACACAAAACGCAATGTGGTGTAGGAGAAAACAGGCCGAGCGTTCTTCAACAAAGTCGAGGACGCGATCGAGGTGCTTCAAGCCATGCTTATCTGTCCAGGAGGCCAGACGGGAAAACGGCCACACCCCCATCGTCGAGAACACATACGAGATGCCAAGCGACTTCACGGCTGGCCATTGAATAGCCACGAGAAGGTCGTGGCCGTCGATACAGAGGCCTTGTTGGTACGATGTCACCATGCGAATCAAATCTTGGGTGCGCAGGACGCAGCTTGCCGCTGGCAAAACTCGTCGATCCGCGGGCGCTTCATGGAGCCTGGTGGAACGGCTCGACAACTCCTCAATTTAGCTCGAATTGTACAGTTTATTTTAAGCGATATCCAGCGTGCAACCCCGAAACCCCGAAACCTCGAAACCCCGACACAAGCATCAACGAGCCGCACGGGTGGACATGGCGGTGTGTTGCTCCGAAATGTCTTCGTGGCGTTGGCTCGAGTGGTGCATTGGCCCGATCGGAATTCGATGAGCACTGGCATGGGAAAGCTACGACCAGAACTACTCCGCCACTCACGGAAGTATGTGACCTCGCCTGGTTTACATCCGTGGAGGCAGCGCAAGGCGTCAGCGCGCTGTGGAATTGGTCGAGAGGTCGCAGTGTGATGCACCCATATTCTGGCTTGAGGCTGCGCAGCATGTTGTCGCACCCGAGGAGGAAGGACCTTGTGTTGCCAGCGGACATGCATGCACCTGTGGGCAGCTTGTTCGCTCTCGGGCTCCGAGTGAAATACGGCAAATCGGTGGTGAAATCCCCGCCGCATGTGTTCGCAATATACAAGTTCATGTCGGCCATGGCTGTGAAGCTCCATGGCTTGCGCACGCGGACGGCATGCGGATCGTACTTGCCAATGGTCTGGGCTACAATTGCGGCAGCGACACACACGAAGCGCCATACCAACCGTGTGCACAAGAACGCTAACAAAAATACGATGCTTGAATAAGCGACTGATGCAGTTCAAGGACGAACGCGTGACTCGAACCGCGCGAAAGGGAGGACGTTTATTCGATCGAGGGCAGCGACGCTAGAGTGCCAGGACCACGCGGAATCATACGAATGCATGAAGGTTTAGGAAGGTCTTGAACGAGCTTGGACGTTCTCGATCAAGCCGTCGACGATGTCACAAACACTGAGAGAAACTCGCGACTATCGATGGTTACATGTACGGCGCTTCCTCTTCGTCATCTGGACATGGAAAGTAGCGGGCCATCACTTGGCGCCACGCGGGCAGTTTGATGAACAGGTCGCTCGCTTTGAGGCGGTCCGTGATCGTTTTGCAGCGCGGGGGACCACGGGGGTGAAACACGCGTTTGAATTCTTCGGTGTAATCGGAGCACCCGCCGAGGCATTCGTCCTGGTGGATGCACACCAGCGCCTCGAGCTGCTCGACCAGCGTGTCGTGCGACCAGCCAAGTTCACCAGCCTTGGTGGACATAAAGTCCAAGAACGACTTCTCCTTCACTTCGCACTCGAGCAACGGTCGCTTTACACAGCGCTGCTGGTAGTGGCTTCTGTTGCCCGTGTACCCGTCTTCTTCGTCCAGAAGCAGCGCCCTGCAATACAACCCCTCAACTCCATCGAGAACGTTGGGAAAGCATGCATACCGTCGCGGAGCCACAAAGTTTCTGCACTTGAGCAGCATGTCGGCCAGCATCCCAGTGTACTGGTATTGGTAGCTGAACCTTCCAAGGTCGTCGCCGTCCGCGTACAGATAATACTCGCGTGGAAGCGCCATGAAGAACTCGTACAGGGGGTTCTTGGGATTGTTCACGTCCATGGGCGCGCTGCCCGCTTCCCCCGAGAACATTCGGACCCAATGCTTTGGCTGGATCACCGTGTTGGACGCCCGTCGGCAGCTCGTCCAGATCCGACGGTCGTTTGCGTTTTGCTTTTCCTTGTCCGTCAGGACCTTTGATCGGTTGGGGGGCGCAGCATCCGCGACGACGCACTTGAAGTAGATGCGATGCATCAAGTCAATTTGAGCCTACACGACCGTCATGACTTGTCTCAACCACGTCGCTGGCCGCGTACGTGATGGGCGTAGAAGAGGACATCGGCGGGGGACTTCAGCGTTCCCATTGCCCCCCCGAGAGCAGCGTGGACCGTATCTAGACGCCACCAAGTCAGCCATACGTACCCGACCGACACCACAACGCAGCAACGTACTGTGCGCTCCCAACTGGATCGAACGCGACGCTGCGCTGAACGAATCGCCTCCGCCAAGGATTTGTGCAAACACTTGGCCAATGTTGGCCTCGGCTGGAACGCGGGCTTGGTCGTAGTTGGCCCGCGGCATGCACCCCATGCACTGGTTTGACTCGAACGCCGAAGTCGACTGACAAAAGTTGTTGAACGGCTTGCCTCGGACACACCCGACGCCGCCCATAATGTCACGGTTGATAAGGTCCCACGACCGCGTCGAAGTCGAATCGACATTCCCGCCCAAGTACGCAATGATGTCGGACGAGCACTGGTTGACGCTTCGGCAGCTTCCTAGACAAACGCCGAGTGAGTACAAACCTCAGATCGTGCGCGGCGACTGTACCCGACGTGTACGAGCTCGACAGGGTTGCGTAGTCCCAGTACGGCAACGTTATGCACGCATATTCCGGCTTGAGGCTGCGCAGCATGTTCTCGTACCCGAGGAGGAACTTGCGATGCCAGTAGATAAACATGCACCCGTGGGCTTCTTGTTCGCTCTCGGGCTCCGAGTGGATTTCGGCAAACCGGTGGTGGAACCCTCGACGCATGCCTTCACCAAGCGCCTCGACGAACAGCTCCTTTTCGGGAGTCGTGAGCAAGCTCCATGGCTTGCGCACGCGGATCTTTTCGCCTTTGCATGGATAGAACGCGGCAGACGCCACGGCCGCAACACTCACGACAACCCACGCCACCCGCATTGAAAAAGTGGCCCAAATGTTCAGCATTCCCTTGGTGGCGAATGAAACGACCCACGACCTTTCGGAGCGACTCTTTAGCAAGTGACGACCCCACAGCTTCGATTCGACGAACAGCCACAAGTCGCATCGAAACGCTACCAAAGATACGATCGCCCTCGTGCTGCGCTGTAGTGGAGGGCTGCAGAGGTTCCTTGTGAACAAACTCGGCAATACAACTAGCAGGTTCCCAGACGCTTGGAAGGATAGTGGCTTCATTCAATCGTGTGGGATGGCTTGAAACATCAAGCCGACTGTTCTGGCCTTGCACCTGTTGGGGCCGCGGACGGTGGGGGTTTTGCGTGTTGGGATGATGGACGAAGCACGCGGCAGAATTTTTCGACTTGCCCAGGTGGTATGACCGCCTTCACTTTGCGATGAAAGTAAGTGCGGGAGCACGTGTGGACAATGGCATATCCATTGCATTGGGTCAATGGCATGCACACCAAGGGCGATTGCAGCAGGACCTCGTACGTGTAGTCGTAACTACTCACGGTGCGTCATTCGGTAAAAGATCACAATACCACAGCACGAATACCCTAAGATGAGAGCTTCACCGAGGGAAGCGACGGCGGGGGGAGCATGATACAAGTTGCCCAACGCCCAATCGACCCCATGCCTGTCGCGGCACAAAACGTGCATGTTCAGGTACACGGATGACTTGGAGCCCGGGGTGTCTGTCCTGAAGCCGCAGTCCGGGCAAGTGACGTGGAATTGAGGCGACAGTGCCTTGAAGTCTGTCGCAAAAATGACGGCCGATTCCATCAAGATGCACACGGATGGGTACAATCGGCAAACTGGGTCGGGTTGGGCCATCTACTCGAGATAACAATGCGGCATCCAATTACGGACACGACAAAATACCTTGCGTGAGCACGTGGGGCACACGCGGGGCCTGCGAAGCTCGGGAAACCGATTTGCAATGTCGTTGATCGTGCGCGATGTCCCAAGCCAAATAATGTTGGGATTTGTTGTGCTCACTTGTTCCCGCGGCTGCTCGTGACCATGCGCAGCACTCGCATGGCTACATCCACCGCATGAACACACGATGCCAGCACACGCTCGAGTGATTCGCACCGCAATGCTTCACGTCTTGTTGGAAACGATCGATCGCACACCGGACACTGAAACCCCGTGTTAGCCGTTCCTTGGATGGCCATTTGGTTTTCATCGCGCCATGGACTTTCGGGTGGCCAGTGTTTGTGCATGTACTAGACGCGATTCCAAACAACGATGCCATTGCTGAGAGAACGTCTGGAAGCTGTACCTGGTCGACCAAGGGATTGCCGCCTGCAAAACGTGGCTTGTTCGAGTGCAGTTCTTTGTGAAGTCGAGCGCCTTCCCGCGTGCTAGAACCCGTCAACGTAAACTGGAGCGTGCAGGCGCTGATGGGAAAGCGTACGAAAAACAGCGCCCGCATGCTGGGTGGCTGCACACAAACGTGCGGACGTTGCGCGTGGTTACTTGCAAGACGTGGTCTGGCACGTGGCCAGGTAAGCTCTATGGAATCGGCGAGTAGATGAGTAGACATGTCCCGAGAGCGTGTTTGGATCGGATTGTAGACACCTTGAGGTGGTACACGAGTTTATGAATGTCCGCCAGCGACACACTCGACGCATTGGGGGTATCAAGATCATCCCGAGAAGCGTGACGGTCAGAATTGGCAGGGCTTTGCAGTCGCATGTCGCCTGGATTCAATGTTATTTTTCGATACGCACAACCAAGAGGCACTCGCACGTTGAAGAAATGTGGCCTCTATGTCGTCGACGTATGTCGTCGGGATGACAGCGTGCTGCGAACACTGCTGCACCGCCTTGCCAGCCTACATGGACCTTGTGAAAAACGATTGCTTCTTGGAAGCACGAGAACGCACTGCGTGGCGCGGTTTGGGAGGAACTTGGTTGGCCAACGCCGTAGCTTCCAACCCCAACGACAACAATTTCGTCTTCATCCACTTGGCCACATGGGGCAAGGGCAAGATCATGCCCTGAACACGATGAAATAAAACGTGTGGACATCGATAATTGTTCGTGGTGGGTCGCCGGGAACGTACCTCCATGGGGCACGAACTTGGGTAGTGCGGGTCCGTTGGGTGGCCGTGCTCGATGTCGTGCAGCAAGCGCAGCCAATACTGGTCCAGAAAGTCGCGATGATCAAATACGAATCGCATCCAAAGCGGTGGCTCGGTCAAGAGCCGGCGGTGATGATCTCGGACGCACGTGACAAGCGCGTGAAACCTCGACGCGACATCTGGCCACGATCTCTTGGGAATGATATTACGTGATGCCGACTTGTCGGGCAACTTGGCAGAGGTCGGAAGAGCTGCCACGCGCTTTCGTTCGGCGTGGATGCAGTGCGTCAGTGTGACAGGACGCGTGGGCGGGGGTTCGAGCTGCATCCGACTCACGTGGATGTTCTTGGCCTCCGTGATCGCAATTCCTCGAATCGACACCAGGCCCTACGGCATGGAATGTATAACAACATCCTCTACGTTGACCAGTCTCGTATGGCTCTCCCAAGTGTGAACGTACGGGAAGAAATGCCACGTCGAACGAGTCCGTCTCGACATGGATGCGTGTTATCGTCGCTGGGTGCATTTTCTTGTTTGGGAGGTGGACGTACACGATCGCTCCAATTGGGTACATGGCCTTGGTCGACGTGATGCCGACAGTGTCGAGCAACGACGACTCAATGATGGACTGTGTGGGTGGAAATCGAAGCGACAATGTCGAGTCGGCCGATAGAGGGCACTCGACAACAGTCCATGGGGTGGGCGGAGTCGGGCGGCGCGGTGGCATGTTCGCGCAACGAAGGCCGTCTTGATCGTCCAGCAAATCCACAACCCCTGCCACAGCAATTGAGGCGGCGACGGCAGAACAACATCCTACCCTGGAATTCATACGCAAACGCACGATACGGCACAGGCACGTTGAAAATTGGCCGCATGTGGTGGTGTTTGTCTTCGTGGTAAAACGTGTGTGGTAGCAGCGTTCTCAAGACTCGCCGGTCTGCCTGCCATCAGCCGCTTGCAACAATTACACAAATCTCTCACCTTGGCTTGGATCGATCCACTGCCATCGTTTTTCCATGTTGGCCCAAGCTGTGTTGGCCGCCACGCGACCCACATACCCGCGGAAATGGAGTTGGATCATTCGAGCCGCAACATCTCGCCGCATGCTCCGTCGGACCACCTAAGTCCAAGTGAGCGTTCCTATCTAGCATGAAGTCGAGAAGCGTGACTTGGTACCGAGTACGATGGCGACGCTGTGGGATCGAGTCGATGCCGAACGTATGCAAATCCACTGCGGGGGTTTATCCACAGGACTGTGGATGAAATGCCAGGGTCGTTGGCCCACAAGCATCGCGTGAGATCGCCTCGAATACGCGCTTGAATGCGTTGGGCGGCATGGAATCGCGCATGAAGCCACTTGAGCTTTTGGTACCGCTTCCACGCTCGCTGGATTGTGACAGAGCTCAGGAACGTTTTGAACTTGAGCTCGCCTTGCTGACGTTTTTGCAGCTTGTCCTTTTTCCACGCGCGCATGGCCCGTGCGAGAACTCGGGCTGCATGGCGCCGTTGGAGCAAAGACAACGAGATCAAACGATCGCGATCGCTGCCACGTCTACGAAAAGGTTGTGGTTGGATATCATCGAGGCGATCGCCACGGACGACTTCAGTGCGAGCGACGTACGAGAGACCACGACGCGTGTCCACACGGAAGTGCAAGATGGAAATCGCCCGCCGAACTGTTAAGTAAACCCCGACTGCGTGGCAAAGCCGGCGAAAACGTCTTGTGCGGTGCACTCGCCGACGTGAGATGTACCCCCTCGCCATGCGCTGGAGCAACATTGACGTCCGAAGAAGGACGTCTCGGTATTGGACAACATGGCGCTTAGCTTGACGAGCTCGAAAGTGTTTTTGAAGGAGGATGGCTGCTTTCGTGCGCTTGCGGGCACTACATGAATACAATGACACATGACCATGAGCAACAGATAATCAAAATCACTGGCGGCACCAAACGTCGGGCAGACACATGACGAATTTGTTGTGTCCAACGTACTATGTCTCCAACAGCATCCGATGAACTTGCTTGCGTGCTTGTTTGCCTCGAAAGATCGCTTGGAGGCGCGTAGCAATACGTGGTCCTTGTCGCACATAGTTGATTTGCCACCACAGTGTTTGGACAGGAGATGTCCACGCGGCAAATACCGACGTCAGGGTGCCTCGAATGAGCGACGTTGAGGGCACTGTCGAGTCAGGAGAGGGGGTAGTCAAGGGGGGAGGCGGAAGTTTTGGCGCAAGTGGATGTGGGGCCACTGCGGCCCTGCCTTTGTCGATATCCATGTACACGTCGGGTGGGTCAAACGGCGAGTCAAATGTTTTGTCTGCACGGCGTTCGTGAAATGGCAGTCTGCATGCAGAGTGAGTGGGGTTCGCAACACGAGCGACGTACGTGGCCATGAGAGCTTCGTAGTGGTTGTGACACAGCCCGTACGCGTTGAACTGTACAATGCGAGGACACACGGTGCCTTTGGTCAGGTTTCGGACGCATGGCGATTGATGGTAGCCGCACATGGGCAAGTACGTGCCGTAGATGGGATGGAGCAGGACTGTGCGGTGGCACACGTGTGGCTGGAATGTCTTTTGACCGGGTTTGTGTCCTCGCCAAGCACATGTCGATGTTTTTGAGAGTTCTTGATTTGTGGACATGGTGGGTTTGACTTTGGCTTGTGTGACAATGTCAAGTTTCGCTTGGACCTTTTGCGCCTCCGACCGATGCACCCCTTTTCCGAGTCGAGCGTCAGGCGGACGAGAGGGATAAGACGGTTTGCGTGCCTGGTATCATGACTTGATCAAATGCTGGCGGTGTCTGTCGGTGTTTGGGCAACCGAGATCGGGACGTTGCAAAGCAGGACAAGCACAGCGCGTCTTCGTTTGGAATGGCAATCGTTTTGTCAGGCACCGCCGACGTCGAGTGGGTCGGTGAGCGACACTCGATTGCATGCCAGTTGCATCGCCTCGCCATCACCTCCGTCTCGGAATGCAGTTCGTTCGTGCAGGTGTAGAATTTGCCGTCAAACACCGCACTAGATCAAGGGATTCACATCGAACTAAACACCGACGTTGTGTACCTCCACGAACACCCTTTCGTGTGCATGCCGTCAACAACCGAAGCAGGATTTCTTCGTGCCGTGGGCCCGTGCACAACTGCATCGAGCTCTGCAGACAAGGTAGTAAGGCACGCAAACTCGCCTTTGATGTTGTGGGTGGCGACTTTCGACTTGGGGATCGCGAATGCCATTGTATTTTCTCGCCACACCCAAGTCCCGTTAGCGATGGCTTCTTTCTTTCGTCGGTTCCAATCCGAGATCGCCTCAGCAGATGCCTCCACGCTGTCAATTTCTCCATATGCATTCAGAATATCCTTCAGGAGAGTCTTCCCCTTCGTCTTGGCACGTGCCGCGGCAATTGCCGTCGACATCAGTTACGGGAAGCGTGGCAAAGAATGAAACCGTGGGGCATCCCGGATAGCTTATTCGTACAAATTTATAATCTTGGTGTTTATGCATCTATACCATCTAAACATCATCTTGATTAAACTATAGATACACGACAACTGAAAGTATTAAACTCAATTTTGGTACAAAAAAGAACAGAATTGTTGTCCTTTTCTTGGAACTGCTTGGATGGCGCTGTCGCACGCAGAGAAGCGCCGACTCAAGAAGAAGGGCATCGTCGCCGTCGATGAAGTCACTGCTTCTAAAGGTAACGGTGGAGATGCGCCAGCGAGGTCTCAAGAATCTACTCCCCCTGAGCATCCGTCAGTATCCAAGAAGCGGAAGCAATCGTCGCCAGCTACACATGACGTTTCTGACGCCACCGTGAAGAAGCGCCGACGAAAACGTCCACGTGCCAAGAAACGGCAAGTACACAGCTTCACACCGTCGCCCATTACAACGCTGTCGTCGATTGGATCAGGGAATATCTCCGTGACGCCTGCATGGTTGCCACCTGCCACGGTTGCGAGAATTCGATGCGATGCTGAAGCGTTACGTGGTGCAGGAGCGTTCACTCAAAGTGCCATTGGCGGTCGAGAGGGTGAAGCCCAGAAAATGGAGTTGAGAAAACGCCATTCGGAGTGTTGTGGCCTGTTTGACGACGCGGAAGCCGCCGGCAAAGACGTGGGAGACGTCGCCATCCGCAACGCTCTCATGGACGCGATCAGTGACCTGCGAGAAACCCTCAGTTCAAACGTGCAACCTTTGGCTGATGTCATGGAGCTCCAGTATTTGTACTACCCTGGTGGTGGCAAAGGATTTTACGGCAAGCACATTGACCAGCAGCACCACGTTCCCGGTATGTTGTCGGTAGCGATGTCCGAGTGTCTCACTTCTCCACAGGAAAAGTGCACCGGGTCATTTCGATGGTGCTGTACCTCAACGATGCGAACTGGAACTCAGCTGAGGATGGCGGCGCGTTGCGCGCATACCCATCCAAGAAGACACCCCCCGTCGACGTCGATCCTGTGGGTGGGACTCTGGTGCTGTTTGACAGCGGTAAACTCTTGCACGAAGCCATGCCGACGCTGCGAGATCGATGGGCACTCGTGGGTTGGTTCATGGCAGCTGGGTCGGCCTAACTCCCACATCTTCGTCACGTAAGCGACACCGATGCGTGGCAGACACAGTGGGGACGACCACGTGGAACATGAAAAATTATCAACGCTTGGGGATCGAACCCCGGTACCCCCAGCTTTTTAAACTGCGTGGAAGAACGCTAACGTGGGTCGCAAGCGGGATGGCACCGTGGCGATTCCCATGCCAATGTCGAGCACGTACGCTGCACGTGGTGCAGCTCACAATGATGCTGCGATGGCTCACCTCCTGCTCTTTCACCAGCTTGGCAGATGTGGAATTCGCTTTGAGCGCGGTGGGGTACGTGGCGCAGCAGAAGGACAAGAGTGATGTTGGAGACAGACATTGGCTTTAGAAGTCGTCGATGGCGGGTAACTGGAGGGACGGCGGAGGCCGTGGGGCAGCGGTGGGCAAGGGTGGTGGTGGGGGCAGTGGGGGCGCGACTTTGTACATCCGCCTCTCTTGAGGAGCTGGTGGGGAATGGTCGCGTCGAGGCGCGGGGTTCGCTGGAGTACGGCCGTCGTTGTCGCCGTGGTGGACCTGTTTTGTATTTCGTTCTTTTTTTGGCTCTTTTTTGGTTTTCTTTTTCGGTTTCGGCGCCATGTCGTCGACGACAGAAGGATGTGTCTTGTGCCGGCTTCTCGATCGAGCGCCATCGCTGCGCCGTGGCGGCAGCAATCCGCCGTTCAATGAGTCTGGGCATTCATGAAGGCTCGGGCCGACACACACGAAATGTACCTTTGGCTAGACCTCGCGCCTCCATCATGCGCATGTGCGAGAACCGCGCGACCATATCCGGGTTCAAGTCCAAATACTCTTCGTCGTCATCGTCCATGGCGCAGTCAGCATTGGATGGAGCTGCTTCCGGTGCCTCGACGTAGTGCAGCCTCATCGAGGACCATGGAACATCGACGGTGTTGAACGGAAGGTCGTCGAGATCGTTCGACGGGGAAGGTTTTGTTGTTGAGAGTTGCAGCAGCGCGCTATCGAGGTGCACCGAGTCCACCTACGTAAGTCATGAGAAAAACGATGCAACCAAGCAAGCCTCACATGGGATGGACCTTGCTCTTCGTCACTATCCATGTCGATGTCGTTGTAGTTGCCTCGGCGACCTTGCTTCGACTTGGACTTGAACAAAGCATCGCTTCTCAAGCTCTTGGGACGTGTTGAAGCTGGTCGAGTGAAGGATGATGGTGCGTCCGGTGCTTCGATATGGTGCTGCCCTTCGAGGTGTGCAGGAGCAGGTATCCCACCGCCGTCACCTTCGACGAGTTGTGGCCCTGGGGACACGGATACACTTGTGCAGAGGAGGTGAGAGGTACCTGCAGCGTCGAAGTCATGGGTAAAAGACACGGGCGTATCAATTGGGGGAGGTATGGACGACGAGCCGACGGACAGTCGATCGTACACTTCGATTGCAGAAGTCCATCTTGCCTTGTCGTCGGGAGAGTCCGCCGAGCAGTGGAACAGTTTGCTCTGCAGCGTCTCCACCACAAAAGCGTTTGGGTACGTGTGCAAGTTGCCTTTCCCGGTCCATTCCCCGATGCATTTCACCACATGCGACGACACAAATGAGTCGATCGATGCCATCCTCGACTCTTCGTTTTTGTACGATCGTAGCATGACCTTGATCTTTGTCGATGAAGATGATGGTGGCGGCTTGGAGTCGTCGACAACAAGCATGCAGTACCGCCGTCGCATGACAGGCAAGTTGGCGCATCTCTTCTTCAGGTAGCCTTCCGCAAGGATGAGCATCGGTGCCGCACACGAGGAAGCCTGGAACCTTAAATAGTGTAAAGAATTCCAGCGTTTCATGTTACTCTGGATTCCTTACACTATTTAAGGTAACATGAATTTCAGTCAATTCTGCTGCTGGATTTTTGTCAATTTGTAGAATCTCATTAGAATAGGTGAGCTGCGTTTTGTCAATTTTTTGTGAATTGTTTTAACATTTGATTGGAAGGTTGTCGAGTTTTTGTGAATTTTGTATGAAAAGTTGGCACGAGGTTTTTGGACAGGTCGAAAAGGCGCGTCGCCGCCAGCATGGACCTCCAGCGGCGTGAGAAGCAACAAGAGACTACAGAGAAGTTGGCTGCCGAGTTCCCGATCCCGAAATGGTATGACCTGTCCCTTCCTGTACTGCCCGTCGATGCGATCGTGTCCGCCGCGGCGCCGACGAGCAACTCCCCGTTCAAGCCCCGCATGTCCAGGATGAACACTGCATTACAACTGGACATCGTTCGCCAACAGGTGCAGACAGCAGGCCCAGTGCCATCAAATGATAAACTACGGAGGAGGTCCACGATGACAGCGCTCCATCCCAGGCGACAGCTGCCTCCTCCACAGCTTCCCCAGCTTCCCGACGGCGCAGATCAGTACGGGCTGTGGCAGCTTCCCAAGAGCCCAACGAGGTCACAAGCGGCCCACGGAATGCTGCATAAATCGATGAGCTCCATGGATATGTTGCGCATTGTTCAAGCACAGCACGCCTCCCAGAAAAAAGTTGTCGATCCGTGGGCCGTCGACCCGCCGCCGTCAACTTCCACACGGCCATTGAAATCACACACGAGCGCCGGCACATTGCGGCACTTCCCATCGGTGCATTCTATGGCTCACACCACCATAAATGCGGACAACAACGCCCACGTAGGCATCGCAGCGCCTCAAGTTTGCATGACGCAGCAGCTTTCTTGTAGGTGTCGTCATCGTTGGATCCAGCCCATCCGCAACACGACTTGTACGACTCATTGTCAGACGAGGAAGGAGACAACGACGACGTTGTGGCGTACACGCATGATGGGGACCCCCCCTCTGAGCGCGACACCAACCACGCCCCTCCCCGGAGGAAAACACCGATGCCAAACGTGTTGGTCGACCACGTGCCGGGCGCCGCGTCCACAGAAGTTGCGACGATGGGCATGCACCGCCGTCAAACGATGGCAGATATTGGTTTGTTTGCAGAAACGTATTTGAAGAAGAAGTTTTTTAAGCGGTGGGACGCCATCGAGTTTGCATTCTCCGGTGCGTGCGTGCGAGCGCATGCAGGTGAACGATTGACGGGGACGGTAGGCGGCGATTTAAGCCAGGCCCAAGTCGAGCGCGTGCTGCAGTCAAACGGCGTGGTGTCCACGGAAATGGACGTCGATCGCATTCGATCGGACATCCACACGTACATGACCACCCACGCCATCGATGCCGACGACGCCACGGACTTTATCTCGGACGCCGTCCACTTTCACGTCAAGAAGGACGACGACGACGATGGGGTGGTGCCGCGCTTCATTTCGCTCGCCATGTTGCGCGATATGTTTTACCCGAAAGACCCGACAGCGATCGCGCAGTGGACAGCCGAGTTGCAAGCCGAGAAGAAGGCGGCAGCCGACGAACAGACCGACCGAAATCGCCAGCGCGACATGCTCGAGCGCAAGAGTACGTGCCATTCTTGAATCGTGCATGCATATTGTCGTCGAGTGTGTGGGTCGTGGCGTTTTCATCTCTTGCGTCGACACTGGTTCCATGGCGTGGGAAGCTTTTGAAGAGTAGTCGTCCTGTCGCCGTGGCATCATCTCACGGGTTCTGCTCCAGTCAAACAAAGACTGCAAACGACAGCACAAGGCATGGTCCGCGTGCTCGACCGGTTCGACTTTATGCACGCGGCGTGGCCCAGTGCCACCGTCAAGGCGGCAACGACCGACCAGTTGTTTAAAGTTATCTTCCATCGCAAAAGGAAGGCGGCGGCGGCGGCGCTGCTGTTTGAAACCCAAGACAAGTCAGCCACGCATGGCAGTCGCCACCACTCGAACAACCACGAAGAGTGCCAGGATGACGCAAACCACGCCCATCGATCTGTCCCCGTCGTATTGAACGCGCTCCTTCAAACGTATGGTCGCAACCGCGGGCTCGACGACGTGGACCTTGAAGATGTACGTGCCTCGAAACTTGCACACCACGGCGTCGTCGACGGTTGTCTTGCTTAGGCGGCGCATGTCTTTCACGACGTCGCGGCCAACGCGATTCAAAACGGCGCGCGGCAGTACTTTGCGCGACAAGCCACGTTTTGGTTTCCCGAGCGACAGGAATTTTTCGCGTTCCAGTTGAAGAAACGTGTGTTCCGGACTTGGCGCGACCGCGCGCGGCAGCTGCGCCACCAGCGCCACGTCGTCTTTCGAAAGTTCGTCGCGTGGAGGTACCGCATGCTGCTCGCAACGCGGTACCGAGAGCTGTACCGCATCTGCTTTTGGCCGCTCTACGTGTGGAAGCGCTACGTCCAATTTGTTCTGCTCAGTCGGGGCAAAGCGCTGTTTTTGCGCCGCGTGGTTCACACCTACGTCCAGCTCCGCATTGTCCGTGGATGGCGACGGTACGCCGCGTTGCCATTGTCGTGGTAGCCATGTTGCCCTCGACCACAACGCGTTGGTTGTTCAGCCTCATCGATTCGTGCCTTCTTGACTAGATACGTCGCGAGGAAGCAGTGGGGACGAGGCGTCGTCCAGCGCCGAACGCTCCTGCGGAATGCAACGACTGAGCTTGGCATCGTGGCGGCGTGGCGCGCGATCGCACAAGTGTCGGCGCGATTGAAGCGGGTACGTTGACGCGGCACCCTGGTTTCTCAAGTGACGGGCTGGATCGGTGGGTGTGGTAGATCTGGGAAAAGCGAGGACTTTCCATGTTCTGGCAAACCAAACATTACACGATTCGTGTCGCGATGCACGTGTGGCGGTAAGCGGTGGTCGTAGTCGGTCGGTATTGACCGGAGTTGGCCCAGGTACTATTCAATCCTCAGGCAAGATATACGTCGGCGCAAGTATTTGTGCTTTCATGGCGTGTTGGCTAAGACAGCCGACGCATGGGACGGCGACAGCGCGCATGAAAAGGTGCCGCTCACACGCATGATGGAGTCGCATCTCGGTACGCCGTCGGCTTCTACGCGCGTGCTCAATAGCCCATGTGCATGCTGTGATATCGACGTTGCAACTACGAAACTGAACCCCGCACGCTGCAGGGTCGAAAATCAAGCTCAAGAGCCATACGCACGAACTGGGCATGGCCATGTACATCAAGTACCGAAAGAAAGATCGGCAGGCGATTCAAGCCATGGTACGGCTCGCTTGGATCATGCCATGATGCCATGCTGCATCGCAGGCCATGGTGTTCAAACGAGTCGCTCCGATGGTTTTTCGGCTGTGGGTGCTCCACCGAGAGCTCAAGAAGCGAGGCCGGTTTGCCACCGAATTGGGACTGTTTCGGTTGTTGTCGGAGCACTTTTCGACATGGCTTCGCTTCTTACTGCATCGCAAGCACCAGGTCCGTCCACGTTCCCTGTAGGCATAACGCCCGACGCCATTTTTTTCTGTGCAGGAAGCGTTGCGCCGCGCGTCGTCGAAGCGCCTCCGTGACAAAGTCCAAGACGTGAACGCACAGGCAGCCCATGATGAGCCGAACGACGCACAGCCTCCGATTTCAAAACGTGCACTGCAGTGGCGAGCCGACCGCGAGTGGCGAGACGCAGGTACGCGTTGGAAGCAGGCGGAGGGCGCGTGAGGCTAACTTGACTTTCCAGGCATTGCGCAGGCAGCCGTCGACGCGATCGACCTGGCCGCGATGTTGCACACGTTAGCTCAACAGCGTGTGGACAGCACACACCGGTTCGCCGCCATAGAAGCACACCTCGCCGATGCGAAACAAGCCGAAGCGAGGCTGCAGCACGAAGAAGAAACCAAATCCGCGGGCATGCGGTCCCAACTTCATCACTGCGCGTCGCAGGTCCATGCTTGTGTTTGCGACTCTGTGATACTGACCCCATGCAGATCTTGCACACCCGCGTCCGGCGGTTGTACGAAACAATATGCCGGACGTTTGACGTTCTTCAAGACAAATACAACCGCATGCTGCTCAAGTCGACGTTTCGCGCGCTGCGCATGCCCCAAAGCGATATGCATGCGACGCTCTTGGGCCATCGCGCCAAGGTCCGCAACTGGATTCGACTCGCACGATGGTACGTGTGCCAGCGCCGCCCATGGCATCTGGAGCGTCGTTGTTCTTCTAGCTTTGCTTACTGGGAAGCGCACATCGATCGGTTCCACACGCTCAAATCGATGTGGCACATGTGGCGCAAGTGGATTGCGTTCATCCGATATCGCGCGCAGTACGAAAGCCCTGGCCTCGCCCGCAACATGCAACGCCGTCGGGTACGTTCACATGGCGGTAGTGGTGATGGGCGTGCCGCCCAACGTCTGCCATCCTGTTTCGTCTGTCTTTGCTCTCTCGCATGGGAACGACCGCTGGCCATCGCGGTAACCGGTGTCGCATGTAGGTGCTCGTGTCCAAGTTTGAAGGTTATTTGGTCGACCAGGACTTCATGTTGATTCCGACCGTCCTCGACAAAAAACTGTCGTACAACTCGTACAAGGCCGTGTTTGTCCGCTGGGTCGAGTGGACACAGCTCACGCACGCGTCGAATGCCATGATCCGGCACTTCCGAGCACGGTGCGTTCTCTCGCCATCCCAGCCATCCATGTCATTGGCCACGGATGGGCTCGATCGACCGAGCTTGGGAGCTACACGGGTTTGTTTGGTCCAACGTAACCCTGTATGCGTAGATCGGCGATTCGTCGCATGGGCCGAGTCTTTGTCGGGTGGAAGGTCCAGTTGAAAGCGAAATACATTCCATTGCCACACTTCAGCGTCGAGCGGCGGCCGACCGCCGACATTGAGCGCGTCCGGTCGTCGCTGTGGAGCAAGCGCAAGCACTTGGTGTCCAGGCGCATCCGCAAAGTTCTCAGCGCATGCGACCGCAAACTACGACTCAGCGTGTGCAGCAACCCAACCCTCAAGCACTTGTTTGCCATGCACTCCAAGGACATTATGAAGCGGCTCAACTTGGAGAACCGCCTCATGTTTGTCGCGTACAACGAGCGTCAAGTGCACCACTACGAGGTGCGTCGTCGTCGGCAGTTGGCACGTCGTCGTCGACGCGGCAGCGCTGGCCTAGACACTTTCCATCTCTCCATCGATTCACCCTCGGCAGCTACATTTTCGTGACCCGTGCCTGCCTGCCGGTGTAGGAGCGCCTGAGTCCGTTGATGGGCGGCGAGATCGGCCAGCGCTTCGAGTACGTCGACGTCGTGCCATTCGGCCACATTCACCAGGTCAACGTGATTTGCGGCAAGAGCGTGGATGGGATTGCTGTGTTGGTCAAGTCGTACAACCGAACTACCGAAGGCAAGATACACGGCAACCCCTTTGGCAACAGCTCGATCTTTCTCCTTGGTCCTGGCGAGCTGTACGTCGAGGCTTGGTGACGACGTCCTGCCATCATGACGCGAGCTCGGGTCTAGGTTGATAGCAATAGAAGGGTACGCAACGCAGTCGACGATCTTGGGAATTCGGTTTGGCACGACCCAAGGGCGGTGGTCCAAGTGGTACGGCCGCGCCGACGCCGGCCTCCCATTCTTGCTACGCGGAGAAGAAGGCGAAGAAATCGTCGGGCTACATGGATATGCTGCCAAGGACTCGGTGAACGGTCTCGGCGTGTGTTTTCGCCGCACGACCGAGCACAACGTGTTTGAAGGGCTCTGGCTCGACCACGTTGGCCACAAATTCGAGGCCCCGACCAACGACACGCCGTCTGCACTCACCGATCCGCCCGGCAACGACCGCATCCATGTCTGTCCCTCTGGTGGAGCCATGATGACACTCACTTGTGTTGACATAGAATTGCGACCGCCAGTTTTCGTACTTTTTGCAAATGCGGTCGTGCGACGTGTACGCGGCGATGGACCGTTCGCACAAGCTCGCGCTGCGCATGTGGCGGTCGGAAACGATTCCTGACGAAGTCAAGCGCCTTCGCATTGTCATGGGGGTCTGTCGATGGTTTTTCAATGCACAAGTGCATGGTACGGATGGGGTGTCCATCTGCATGTCCTTGGAGCGCGGCTACGACGACACATGATCTAGTGGATGGCGCGGCGGACCATGCATGCCCACGACTCCAGACCTGACGTTCTTGCCTCGTTGTAGGACTGGTGGCGCTGACGGATCGCGAAGACGAAGGCCGACGCATTCTTCAGGACGGCATCAACATCCGTGCGAGTGGCGAAAAGTTGCTCGCGGAGGGGGAGGCCGTCATGCAGCTCGTCGACAAGTACCGAGAGGGCCGCAAGCAGCAACTCAACCTGGCGCTGCTCGGGTTCAAGAAGATTCAAGAGTTGCGCCACAACATGGAAGTGGGCGACGACAAAATCAAACGAGTACGACTCACTTGAATGGGCCCCACAGCCAACACATGATCATCGTGTGGGTAGGGCAAGCAACTCATTGCGGACGGCAACGCCGAAATCCTCCGCGGGAAGCAGCTTTTGCCCAAGATTCCCCTCACCGACCGGATGCTCAAGAACATTCGATGTCTGTACCGCGTCGTGCAGACCAAGGACAGCATGGACGCAATGAGCGACAGCATCAAGAAGCTCCTCCTGAATGGTCACCCCATCGACACTGACACGACGCTCGTGGACCTGAAAGAAGTCGCGGAGGCCAACGACAACGCTGCATTCGACATGGGCCAAGCGCGAGCTGAAGTCGTATCAAGCAAGCTGCGGGAAGCCCTGACCCGCGTCACACATTAACAAGTCTTGGCGACTGAAGCGATCAGGCGAAACGGGGCGTCGAACGGAGCGCTGACTTGCAGCAAGTAGCCCAGTAGTGTTAACAAAACCAGTGTCAGCATGCAATTCGCACCATTGCCGAGACCTGCTTGGGTACAGCTCATCTTTGGACGCGATCGATGCGAAGTTGCTGTGTGAGTGCGATGGGTAGCGTGTAAGGCCAGGTCGGAGCTTAGAGAACGAAAACTATTTACACGGGGACGGAGGAGCGTTGCGGGAGGCGAATTTCTGTAGCACCGTGTCGGCCGTGATGAAGTTGCGCAGCGGAGTTTGAATGTATCGGAGTTCGTTCCACGACGGCAGGAATGGCGGCACGAGGCAGTGAAGGTGCAAATGGTCGATCGAATTGAACGGCGGCTGGTGAAATCCAAACACAGCTCTACAAGATGGAGGAACGGTGGAGGGTACGTGAGCGCGATTGCGAGTCCAAAGGTCGTTACTCTTTCGTCGGAGTGAGCCCAAGCCGACGACATTCTTGATGTAGGACGTCCTTTCCAATACAAAGCATGTGTTCGACTGAACGATAACAAGTAAGCGATCATCATGGAGACGTTGAACTCACCGAGGGTTGCATGAGTGGGTGTCAGGTCTGCCGACGTCGCGATGTGTTCCTTTGGCACGACAAGGACATGTGCCGTGGCCCGTGGATGCTTGTCCCGAAACGCCATGACCCTCTCATCTTCGTACAGAATACCATTGGTTTCAAGGGTGGCGTGGTCGCAAAACACGCATCGTGGCGGCGCCGCCTGCCTCGACGTCGTCACGCGCTGCCAGAAGCGCTGCATGCTGCTTCATCCGGATAATCTTCTTCCGGTTGGGATTCGGTGTGTGGAGTAAATTGATTGGCTGTAATTTTCTTCAGTTTACACATTATTGGTAAAAAAATGCAGTTGTAACGAATTGGATTGGTTGTAAAGATAGACATTCAGGATTTTATTGCGTTTGATTGGCTATAAGATCGGCCAATCGCCTCAGCACGCTCCACCACTGGTGTCCAATATTCATTCTCGTGGCTCCCCTTAATGACGGACTTTGTGCGCGACGACAAGCCGGCCGACTTCCTCCTCCCGGACAGCGTCAAAGGATGGTTCTCCCAAATGTATACGCACATGATTGCCGGCAACATCGATGAGATGGATCGCTTGTACGACAAGGAGTTTGCTGCGTTGACCGCGAGCTACTTTAAGCAAAGTCCGTGGCCGGAACCGGACGGCGACGCCGTCATGTCGCTCGTGGACGAAGACCCCGTTTTCTTGACGTTGTATACGCAGATCTACTACCGGCACATGTTTTCCAAGCTCCAACCGACCCTCGAGTTCAACCACGCGTCGTGGGAGAATTACGTTGCGATTTTCGACGGCATTCTCGATGGCTCGCTCGTGTTGGATGCGATGCCGTCCCAGTGGCTGTTTGACATTGTCGGCGAGTTCGTGTACCAGTACCAAACGTTTTGCCAATACCGCGCCAAGCTGAAGACCGAAACGGAAGTCCCATCCATCTGGACAACTAAAGCGGTCCACTCGTATTTGCACCGGCTTGTGAAGGCTTCCAACATCAAATCTATCCTCGTCAACGGCGAGTCGGGCGACTCGACGCCATCCGCGACGAGCCTCAAGGAACTGGGATACTTTGCGCTCATCTGTCTCAGCCGCGCCCATGTTCTGACGGGCGACTACTACACAGCACTGCAGCTCTTGACCCCCATCGACTTTTCCAAGCGCGACCAGATCTACCTCAAGTCGTATTCATGCCACGTGTCAGTCTTTTATCACCTCGGATTTGCCCAGCTCATGCTCGGCGACTTTGCGTCTGCCGTTCGTTCGTTTGTCAAGATTATCTTGCAAGTCCACCGCAACCGTACGGTCGACATCCTCTTGATGGCGTCGATGAGCGGGTTGAGTCCTGTCTGTCCATAGGCGCGTATTACTCCAAGTTTGCCGACTACGACCAGGTCAACAAACTGACGGAAAAGGCGCTCGCGCTCGTCGGGATTGCCACGTACTTGGCCCCCGGCAACAACGTCGAAGATCAAGTCCATGCCTTGTTGCGTGAAAAGGTCGGCGACAAGCTGGCAGCAATTCAAAAGGGGTATGTTCGACATGCGTCACGTTGTAGCCGTCAGTCACGAATCGATCTATATGCAGCAACATGCAGGCCCTGACCGAGCTGTTTGCTGCGTCCGCCCCCAAGTTTATCCTGGCTGCCGTTGCCGCCGACGCCGAAGACGTATCCAAGGAAGCACTCGCGTTCCAGACCAAGCTCTTCTTGGAACTTGTCCACCGCCAGTCGTCGTTGCCAGCGCTCCGATCGTACATCAAGCTGTACCGATCGATCGAAGCAGCCAAGTTGGCCCGATTCCGGTCGTCGGATGCACCAGAATCAACGGTCGCGTCGGTTGTCGCCGAGTGCATGCACCTCAAGGTCGTGTCCGATTTAGTCAACTCGGACGTCCACTTTTACCTCTCGAACGACCTGATCAAGATCGACGAACAGAAGCGCGAGCAGCGCAACGGCCTGTACTTTTTGAGCCAAATCGCCAAGCTCCAGCGGGTCGTCGACACTTGCCACGCGTCGGCGACGCAACTTTAGACGGCACAGGATGGGATAAAGGATACGCAGTGTTTGTATGGATGGCGGCGCTTGTTGAGATGACTTGGACCAGAGGCCCGTTCGTTCCAACGTCACCAGGCTGCATCAACTTGTCAGCATTCCAGTCGGCTACCACGGTGGGTTGTCTACTGCTTCGATGTGTCGCAGTGGAGCGCGGGTCGGTGCATATATTCTTTCAAACTCGTGCACGAGAACGGGGAAAGCATGTTTTTTCACCAAAAGCGACGCCAAAAGATGGCGGCGGCGTTCGCATTATATGGACCGACCAGTCGCGGAAGGTGGTGGCTGCACTGGATGGAGAGCAAGGAGCTTGACCTTGGCGCCGACAAGAACCGAGTTGGTGTATTGGTTCATGTGAGCTTGGTACGCTTCTCGTTGTCGGGGCGATGGCGGCAGCGACTTGGGGCTAACCATACCTACAACGCAAGCGGAGGTCGATGTGCACATGCGATGCGTCGACGCTGGGAAATGGTAGAGCTCCACCAATGCGGACGTGCAGGAACTACACGTACCCGGTCGTTTGTCGTCCCAGCGATTCGGGTGCACGACGACGTGGAATGCATTCGTCGACACGTTCGTGTGCATGAGAAGCCGCATGAACTTGACGATGCGATCCGGTACGACGCTCGATCCTTCTCGGTACGATACGACTACAGATTGATAGCTACCACTGGCAAGATCGCTCGTTGCATGACTTGGTGATGCCGTCGCGGTGGTGTACGGCGACCGCGGTGGATTCGTGGGTGTACCGATCGGTGTCTGGGAGCCGGCCCCCCACAGGCCAAGGCGTTGGAGCGTTTGCCGAAGCCGGAGTTCCATGTCTGACAGAAGAAATGCACTTGCCGTTGCCCCGGCTGTCCACGGTGTGAGCGATGTGAGTGTGTCTTGGAGGGTTTTGCTGCGAGAGATGTATTGGGTCACCATGGCTTGGGTTGGGCCGAGCAGGGTCGACACGAGCGTCGATGCTCTGGGACATTGGCTGGATCGATGTTGGCCTTGCACATGGCAACGGCGGCAGCGGTGCTGTGCTGTGTCATGGTGGGCGCCACCGCAAAGACCACAATTGTAGTCTGGTGGGGTCAAATCCGCGTCAGGAGCTTGGCGTGGTGATGGTGTCGCTATAGCTGGCGCAGGGCAATGGCCCGATCGGTGGTCTCCCTGAGTGTGGCACCGCCGACAACGGTGACGGGCTGTGTTGTGGTGTGTGCTGCCGCAAAACGTGCACGCACATGAGGATTGAGCTAGGGTTCAAGTGAGGTTGGCCATTCAGCTAGAGAATGTAGAACCAGAAGCCGAAGCTGGCGAGTGTGTAGTCGTGGCATCTAGAAATGTAGTTGGCATTGACGAGGTAGGTTGTGGCGCACCTGCGGAGACATTTATGAGGTCTGTAGATGTACTGTCGCTTTGCTGCGTAAACTCCAACACAGGTTTCGAAGAAGGTGCGACTTGGCTGCCCCACGACACTGCGACGTCATATATCGAGATCCCGCACGAGCTGTGTTGTCCGCGCGCGTAGCAATTCACGCAGCAGTGGTCGTTGGTAGAGTGACCAGTCGGGATGGTGCCGCAGAAGGAGCAGTCAAGGACGAAGGGTGAGGCAACGGGGCATTTCGCGGTCGTGTGTACACCCACACGATGACATATTCGGCATAAGTGGTGGGCGGTGTCATGGGTTGTGTAGCGGTGGCAGATACTGCAATACATGACAGCCCAGGATGCGTCCAACGCGACCGGAGCATACGCACGCGACCGCAGCTTTGCGAGGACGTCACGAACACGACCACCAGTGGCAGCGTCCAATGCATAAATCTTGTCCATGATGTCTCCAAGGTACCATGCGCCCATGACGTGTGAGAATGGGGACGACGTCGATACGGTCGGCGTCGACATGACTGCAGCATGCGCTTCGTCGTATTCGCTGGTTTCCTCGTCCTCGTAGGCACTGCTGGTACTGCTGTTCGTGTGCGGTGGAGAGAACGTGTCAAATGTGATCGAGATTCCATCTACTCCATGCAGTCAAATGCCTGTAGTCGTCATGGAGGGAGTCGTCACCTGGAAATGAACCGTCCATCCCGACACTGCGACAAAATCCATCGCACAACGCCCATCACTACAACACTCCATATCCCCTTCAAGGCGTTTTTAAAACAAAGGAATGATGGTCACACACACTGTTCCAGCAAAATTAAAATCGTTGAAAGTGGATTTGATCCATTGGACGGGGAACGAGTGTGAAAATCCATCCATGGTTTTTTTATTCCACTCTCCAGGTTTTTAAAATGAATTTCAAATCCTATGACAAGACGATGCCGGCATTTTAAACAGCAGAAATCAGACATCCGGATCTCACCCATTTTATCCGGAAAACCATCCGTTTTGGACCCGCATCAACCCCAGGTTTTGGGCAGCGGTTTCGGCATAATTGAAAAGAACCCCGTGACGAGAGACGACATGCCGGTACGACGAGTAGATGCGCGCAAAGTTCCACTGGACGAAGAGATGGAGTGCATGCGGTTGATTGTGTATGCCTGTAGTTTACAGCTTCCGACGGAACGCAGTTCGAGGACCGCGACCAGTGGCGCAAGTACGAGTTCGAGACCAACTACACGTTCAAAAACAAGAAAGATGAGACGTTGATCAAGGCGCCGGGGCAAATCCAGGGGTACGAATATGTCCGACTAGCCGTCGCGATGGACGAACTGATCGACGGACCGACAGACAACCGTTTGACGTGGCCGACTTGGAGAACTGCCAAGTGTATCTCCTTGACCACTCGGATCAAGTACAGGTCGACAACTTGGTGAACTGTCGCGTGTACATCGGTAGGTTCTATCGTTATTCCACGACATCGTATATATCTCAAATTTCTCGCAGGACCGAGCTCTGAGAGCGTGTTTGTGCGCAATTGTACCAACTGCTTCTTCACGATTGCATGGTGCGATGAGCATATGCAGACATGCCCTACCCAATTCGATCTGATCATCGTTGTTCCTTGCAGCAAGCAGCTCCGCACCCGTGACTGCTCATCGATCCAAGTGTCCTTGTATACTTTGACCGACCCCATCATTGAAACGTCGTCGAACGTTGTGTTTTCGACATTCAATGCAGCGTACCATGGGCTTCGCCAAGTACGTGAGCCCCTGCAGTAATCGATCCCCCCATGCCGTTGAACTCACCGGCAACGATACTTGACGTAGCAATTCGAGGCCGCGCACTTGGAGCCCGAAAACAACCATTGGGCTCAAGTGTACGACTTCAACGACCCGAATAAGACGAACGAGAACTGGACATTAAACCATGACACCGTCGAGCCGTGGGTCATTCCCCTGGACCAATTTGTACAGTCTCCTGAGAGCTTGGGTCCGCTGGAGAACCCTGTGCCGGCGAATTCCACTCCCATCATTGCTCACGATTCGTCGTTGCAATCCTTCTCGATCAATACGTCGCAGGTACTATTCACACTTCTTCTGTCAGTTTGTGACTTGTCCGACTCGCGCAGGAAGCTGCGACCGCCGCCGTCGACGCGGCAACCGCCTCCTTCGAAGCCCCACCAGCCTCATACGAAGACGAGTTCGTCCCTGCTCCTCATGCTACCGACGCGTCGTTCTATGACGTGACGCCATCAACTGAACCGGTGTACAGCACCCCGTCACCAGTGTACGAAGCGCCGCAACCGGTGTACGAAGTCCCGCAACCGGTGTATGAACAACCCCCGCAGCCGGTGTTCAACACGCCGATGGGTGAAGCTGTCGTTCCACCGCCAGCTCCTGCTCACAGCTGGCCCGCGCTGAATGAGTTCGAAGCCAAGTTGGCCGCGGAGGTGGAAGCGAAGCGTGTCGAGGAAGAGCGATTGATCCGTGATGTGCGAAGCAAGGCCGAGGAAGAGTTAGACAAGTACTATGGCGATCGCACCGACAAGTTGGCGCATCGTGCAGCAACAAACCGGTAACGAAAGCATCACGATCCCAAACGACGGACGATGACGTCCTGACGACATGAATGGGCAAACGCAGGGAATTGGAGGAAGAAAAGAAGAAGTCCCAAGAGTTGTTGGCGGAAATGGCGTCGGAGAAGCCGTGGAATCGAGTCACAGACTTGGTCGACACGAACGTTGCGGTCAAGCCCAAAACGGACGCAGGAGCGTACGTTCGCCCGATGCACTCGAATGATGTGATCATAAAAGTGCATGCTACAGGGGCCCGAAGGACGCGGGCGATGACATGTTCGACACGTCGCGGATGCGCAGTCTCTTGCTGCAGCTCAAGAACACGGGCGGGCCCGAGAGCTCTCGTTGAGATGTGGGGCGAAAACCCTTGAAAATAGATAACCTTCCGAAACAAATCACCTGAGAGAACGTCGTGAAAATTATGGTATGGAGGGACTCTTGGAATTGATAATCGTGTACAGAAATGGGATGGAAACAGTGAGCTATAGTCCTCACGCGACCGAGCCATGCAGACTAACGCGCGTCGAACTCACGCTGCGAAACTTCTCGATCGCACCGAATGGTGCAAACATTGCCAAACAGGGTTGGCAACGAGCGGCAGATGCATAGGGCGTAGTGCCTGTGAGAATGAATACTTGGGTCGGTCATCCACCAATCAGCGGCCGAGCCGCATGTTCCGACACCGCGAGTGGCCAGTTCGACGGCCGCTGTCACCATGCAGGCGCCGCACCGGGACTCGGACGGGTCGGACTTGACGCCGATGCTCGAATCCAGTCGATCCATGCTCTGTGAACCAGACACGCTGCTCCGGTCGCCTCCCCTAGGACCAAAACCATTGCAGCGTGTGCGCGAAGATGCCGCGCTTCGCTCGTCGATCGCACCCGACACCACAGTCCGGCAATCTTCGCGCGGACCGTCGACCGGCCAACTTGCAAGCAGTAAGCACACAGTCTTCTGAAGCAAGTTCTGACAGTGGCCGTGATGGACGCTGTGGTAGCCTTTGGTGTGAAGGAGCCGGAGAAGTTAGCAGAGGACATTGCAAACGCAGCGGTCCGTCGCGGGTTTGTGCGCATTTACTTCGAGAACTCCAACTTTACATCAAGCACCGTGCTTCGTGTGGAAGAGCACACGAGTGTCCTGGAGGTTCTCCATCCCCATGTGCCTTCCATCGACTCTCGTCCTCACTTGTCATGTCGTCAGGTCCGGCAAATCATGGCAAACAAAATGCGCCTGTCGTCGAAACAACAAGCACACCACGCGATCCTCATGTTGTACGTCAACAGCAAGGGTACGCTCTGCCGCGACATGAGCAGTCTCATCATTCCATCCAGGGTCGTCCATGTCGGCGCGTACTCTCAAAGACAACGAATTCATCTACCAAGTGCAGGAAGCCATCCATTCGGAGCGCCAGTCCGTGCCCGAGATCGTTGCGAACGAAGTGTCCGGCCCCGTGCGTGCCAAACCACGACATCGCGCCAGGCAAACGCTCAAATTTATTTTCAAGGTATCGTTTCCAGCGCCTCGAGTCGTTTTGTCTTTACATCGCCACCGAATGTCTTTTCTGAGCAATTACACGGCACTTCTCTCAAACGTTGTTTGAACCCTTTGCATCTTGAGCCTGCTGCCTTGATGCTTCACGGGACCGTCGGTTGGATGGTTATATGATGAGAACATGTAGGACATTCGCGGCAAACCCATCGACCTCGAAGCCGAACTCGAGCTCACCCCCAACTACTCGAACCCAACATCAGCCCTAAGTCAATATGGCCACCCAAACCAGCACAACATGGCCGCATCACAGGACACGGTGTTTCTTCTACCGCAAAAGCTCGGGCTGGTGCGATTCGAAATAAAGGAGCCTGCGTCAACGTCGTTGTAGGGTCTTCGCGCCGGGACGTTAAAAAAAGCGAGTTTGAAAGATGCCAACGTGTGGCGGTCGCGGTGGTTTGTCCTCAAGGACGATAAGCTGTACTATTGCAAGAGCGAATTCAACCAGCGCGACATCACAGCGATCCCGCTTCTCAACGCCCAGATCGTAAAACAGGACGCCCTCGTCCCACACTGTTTCGAGCTCCATACAAGTCGACGCGTGTACCGGGTACGCCGACCCTTTCATCGCGACTGTCGATATCGACAAACCACGCTGCTGCTGCTGCTGCTGCTGCTGCTGCTGCCGTGAGTTTGTCGATAGTGGTGTTCAGGCCCGGAGTGGGGTCCAAGGTGAAGCATGGCGTTGTGTTTGCGTGGCGTGTCGTCGCGAGAATGTGCCTGACGTGATCTTTCGACAGTTTTGCTCGGCCACGGACGACAGCATGATGGCATGGATACACGCGCTGCACCGGGAAATTCGCCTGGCTGCGGAGAACCAAATGCTGACAAAGGCCGAGAGCTTCATCGTCGACGAGGTACTCGTCCCATTCCTTCTCTCGTGTCATTCGCCGTGTGTTGCTGTGCCAATGCCTTGCCCGTGGGGATGCTTTGTAAAACAACAACAACGTCATGGCGACTGTGGACGGTGGTAGGCGGTGACGACGTGTGAACGCAATCAAGATCGAACTCCGTTTGCCGTGTCGGGAATCTTGGGCTACCCCGCGCTGCGCAAGATGTTTCGCGACTTTATGGCGAGCGAGTCCATGGCGAGTGTGATTTTACTCGACACGTGGGCCGAATGCGATCTCTTTCGTCGCAATGGCCTCGTTCGGTTTCAATCGCAACTCCAGCAACAACAACTGCAACACCAGCAACTCAACCAAATGCCCAACCACGCTGTGTCTTCATTCGCCGCGGGAAGTGCCCAGGACGAATGGGACCACGTCAAACGATTGCTTCTCCAGTACATTCCGGTAAGAACCGAAGAGTTGACCGCTCCCTCTCCTGCGTGTGCAGTTTGGAAAGAGTTGTGTGGTCGGGACGTGGAAGTGCGTTGGTTTGACAGCCGGACGGTGTGGCCCTAGGCGGCACAAAAAGCCGGCGCGCACCTCCAAACCTCGGACATCGACCTGTGTCGGCAGTCTCTCCATGACAACCAAAAGCACAGACGCCTGTCGATCGCAATGGACCACGACAACAGCCACGTGACGGACTTTCCGTCGCCAAATCTGTTTTTGAACGTCCAGCAAGACATTCTTCGCGCCCTCGAAGAAGGACCGTTCCAGCGGTACATTGCCGGCCGCGGCTACACGCGAATCATCGATCGTACGATTCGACGATAGAGATGGATAACATGAGCGTTGTGGTGGCCGAAACATGGGGATTGGCGTGCGCGAATATGCTGCATTGTGCATCTCTCGCAAATCGAACCCGATCACCATGTTTGGTAGATTGACGGGGCGTAGCGTAGTGAAAACCATCCACAAAAAGGAGGGCGGCTTGGTGATGCCAGGATGTTTAAAGCCCGAGCGCACTACATGGATGTAATCATGATTCTGTTGCATGCAAACAGCAGCCAGGCCACCGATACACGCTGTGCGCTCTGGCATGGGCATCGAAGCCGTCGAGGTTCGACTTCCCCCCCTCAGTACGCTACTTTGATGTCCATGAGGAGCCCGGGCGTGGTGTCGCGCCCTCCAAACTTGGCAGTGTAGAACGCCCATTTCGTGGCTTGGAACGTGGGGCTGCCACTGAGGACGACAACGTCATCGTCCAGCGCAGGCACGTCCGAGCTTTGTGGCGTACGCATTTCACCTTTACGTGGACTGGGGCAGTCGGGAGGCTAACCCACATTCGTGTTCGCACCGGTTGGAAAGACATGTTCGCGACGTACGACCGCAGAGAGCAACTCACGACGCGGCAGGGTTCATTTCCCCCATGTCGGACGCGAAGTGTACATTGAGTTGGTGGTGTTGCTGTCGTACCTAGGCATTCATCCCACAAGTGCATTTGCCTGCCAACGATGCCACCTTGACAATTCCTTGGAGGACACATCGCTGTACGACAGCTCAAACACTGACAAGCACCCACCAGCCAGCACCTGTGCTTTTATGCTATTGCTTCAACCCCACTTGACCAGATATCATTCCAGCGTCGACGCGTTCGGGCTGTAGCGATGACTGGGCGGCCCAAGGGAAGCGTACCATACACCTGCGGCAACCCCCACTCGATGCCGTGGCTGTGGCATCGCGTTGGCCTCATCTTGGCCTCCATCCTGCCCCTCCTCAGATTTCGCGAACGCTCTATTCCACATGACCTGTGTTGTTGACGCGCCGGCACAATCGCATGTCGCAAACGTTATCGAATGTCGCTGGCCGCCCCGGTAATATCCGTGTGGTGGCCACGATTTCGCCCAGGTCGGGGAGATTCTGCCAGCAACGAGTTTTCACGTAGGAATGTGTTGGCAGGCCCCAACCGCTGTCGCATTCAGTTCAAGCAGCTCGGCGTCGAGAAGGTGCGCATTGCCCGGAGCAGACAACCTCGCTTCGCCTGAATACACAAATATGTATTGATCGATACAAGCCCAAGTTCAAATGTCGCCGAGGAGGTCGAAGATGTTGTGCAGCACGGTGGTGCCGTGGCAATAATGCGGTGATGCCCACTGTGGCGCCGCCGTGACGGGCTGTGGTGTTTCCATGCCGTGGATCAGTTGCATCAGCGACAGCGGTTGAAGGGGAATATGAGTGTCGAGCTGTGAAACGTCAGTCGTCGAGTCGATCGAGACGAGCGGCGTTGTCAGCAGAGATGCCGGGGCTTTCTTAACCGTGAATGTGGCGTTGTCGCCCCACAGCGACATCATATTGATGCCATTCTTCGAAGGGTACGCGGTCGGAGACAGCTTCCCCGACATGCGATGGCGCTGACAGAACCCCCCCGCTCTCGCATGCGCTGTGCAGCCGGAGAACTTGCATTGCCGCCCTCCGCCGTGCTTGACACAGCGCTGTCGGGCCTGCGCGGGCTGCGGACACCCAGGTTCGATGCACAGTTTCTTGGTTGCGCCGTGCTTGTAGCACACGTTGTCAAAGCGAGCGCGTAGTGAGCAGCCGTCGACCGCACATTCCTTCTTGGCACCGTGGCGGCAACAAAGCTGCCGTGCGTATGCTTGGTTGGTGCAGCTGTCGATGATGCACATGCCGCGGTGGCGGTGAAGCTTACACCGCCACGTGTTGGGGATGGCCGTGTCATGGCATCCTTGGATGAGGCACGTTCGCAGGAGCGAGTCGTTCGGCATGTGCGCAGAGCAACCACCGACACTGAGGCGGAGAAATTGATTTTGGTTGACGCCGGAGTGGCCACCGTCCGGGCCGTCTGGGTCGGCCCCACACTCGCCCAGCAGAGAACATTACATGTCTCGGGTGCATGTCTCGCAAGTGGAGTAAGGGAAGATGCGGGGGGGTTACCCTCCCTTCCGTAAAACCAAGCCAATCCCGCCAGCACTTCGGACAGGTCATCGCAACGACCGGCTCCGAGTCAGGTTGCTAATTCTTGGCTTGAGCGTGATGATTTTTCACGGCCGCTGTGATGGCGCTTGGATTCCCAGCGGGCATTCATCTGGCACCAGCAACGACCTCCAACGACTCGCAGCCTGCACAAATGTGAACAGCGCTCAATAACCCTAGCTTACAGTGGACAATCTACCCACGATCCCCTCAAGTTGAAAAGGGGGACAAAGACGTTTTCGTTCGAGGTAGAGCACTTTCCCTCCGCCTACCCCCAGGGAATTACAAAAACATCACGCAAACGAACAAGACGCAAAGAGATGGCGTCTGTTCGACCGGTTGGTTTGAGTTCTTGCCGGCTGTCGGTTGTTCGTACCCGAGGGTTCGACAACGGAGGACGTGCTGCACTTCATTGAGAATAGAAGTCCAGCGAATGATAGAATCCAACCCCGCTTGGCGTATCGACGGGACTTTCAAGCGATGGTGATGCTGCAGTGGCGTACATCGTTGTGTTCCAAGGCAAACAGCAACACGTTGTTTGAGATCCATCGGGATCGTCGCCACAAGAGTGGCCAAAGCAATCGAGTAGCGTTGGCACAGTCCACTACTCGACATGAAGGTCATGGAGTACTCCATCCTGGTGCACAGGCCGAGGCTTTCGTGTTCGTGCAGGGGGTCTGCGCCAGCCTCGACACTTCACGAAGTTGGTGCTCAGCGACATGGAGTCGACATGCTGAAAACCCACGTTGTGCAGGCGAGCGCGGGGGTGTATTCGTCCACTGGCACACATTGCCTGGAGGTGTTATGGCGGCAGCACAAACTGGCGACCATCGGTTCGACATAGTCATTGCACATGTCGCAGTGCCCAAGCTTCGTTGACGGCCTGCGACAGGACTAGGTGAATCGCTATGGTTTGTGACGACCTATGGATGGTGAATGGCTGTGGTGAGGTTTCCGTTGTCGCGTCGTGAACAATCCCGTGGTCGATTGCCACCTTTTTCCCATGATGGACTAGTGCTGAAGCAGACAATTCGTGACGAGTTTGCACATCATCATGGTTGTAAGACCACGACCATTGGAGCCCTTGTAGTGTGTGCTTTGGGCGCCATGTATACTTGCGTGGCAAGCATTTGCCTTGGTGCCAAGTGAGTCCTCGAATACCATTGCATCGAGTATGTATGCATCGCATGGCTATCAACACGAGGTTCGTACAATTACCAATCACGGTCGTGGTAGCTGACGTTGTAACGTTACCCTCGTCACGTGCCACGGCCTCGAGTGGTCGACAAAACGTCAAGCGAGTGGCAACGACAGTTTACAATGTGGTGTTGCCTTCTGCATATCTGTCCTTGGTCTGCGCGTACATTCCGCCGTATTTGGCGCCCCAACTCTTGCCGACAGCAGCATCATGGGGAGAAGGACGAAGACTTATAACACGAGGCATGACGAGGTCAGCCCATGCCATGTCGACTTCTCAGTGCGTTATTCAGCTAAGTTATTCATTCATGACGATCACCATACTCACAGCACCTCCTTGCTCGCAGCTGGACGAGTTCCGTTGGCTGGCGAAACGTTGTATGAGATCGTTGGTCGCGTGTATCCTCCAGGATGGCGTGGAACGCCATCCTGGAGGACTATGCACCGATTTATTCGTTGGGTTGATCGAGTTCGTATCAAATGCGAAAGCGGTCGCCGACCTCGCAATTATCTTCGGCACCACACATACAACTACTCTAGTCGCGCATCCTCCGCAAAATGCGTGGCCAAGCTGTGGAAATGAGATTGGCAGGTTGTGATGAATCGGTCGCACTCGTCGCTGGAACTAGGGATTCGACAGTGGAAATGTGCACTTGCACCGCTAATGGCATCGGTTTGATGTGGTCGGCTCAGGAATCGACCATCCAAACTTTCGCGATGACGGTGTAGTGCGGATCGGCAGTCGCACGCCGATCCAGGGGTTGTCGGAAAGCGTGACGGGCTACCGCAAACCTCAGACCCAAATGTTCGCAGCCAATAGAGGCCACTGGGCCTTGCCCAAAGGCGACCCCTCACCCTCGACAACCCTTGCGAGGGT
>NW_008580175.1:609892-613773 GCF_000520115.1 Aphanomyces invadans
GTCCAGGGCGGCACGTGCATTGTCAATGTTGGCACGCTGCACCGACTCGATCTCATTCAGGGTAACTGATTTTATGGAGCCAGCTAAAGAGATCGTGTCCATCCGTGACATGGCCGGACGGCCAGACTTGCCGGTGACAGGTGCCAGGCCACCTAGAGATGGGGACGGAAGCTGGTTCATGATGAGCATGATGACCAGGTGGATCTCGTTCCACTGAGTTGTCGTTATGCGCCACTCACTCAAACAAGCCCGAAACAGACGCAACAGTTGACGCGTCACTACCTCGACTGTCCCATTCGCCCACGGTCAGCGAACTGTGGTGAAGTGATGGTGCGCTCCCAGTACATGTTGGAGCTCGGCGGTAACTTGGTTCTTAAAGTGAGTACCTTGGTCCGACACCCATTCATAGCACACACCAAACACCGCAAACCATTGGAGCAGACAGTCCTTGGTGAACACTGCCGTGGCCTCCTTGAAAGGATATAGCCACACCAGTTTGCTGGCGTCACACTTGATCACCAACAGATACTTGTCACCCGTCTTGGAGTTTCCCATGAAGAGATAGTCCCAGTGCAACAAACCATTTGGCTGGGTAGAGTGCAGGGCTTCCCCCAATGGTAGTGGCGCACCACCGGATACACTGGCACAATGCAGGCAGCGCCATGGAGAAGAACACGTCCTTCTCCATGGTGCTCCACCAGCAGAACGCCAACAAAATCTCAAGAGTATGACTGGCAGCCCGATATCCGGCCAAACTCGCATGGGCACACACACACAAGCGTAGCCGCAGTTCGCTTGTCTCGTCTGGCACCCATAACACCTGGTTAACCAACCGTAGCGACCACGTCTCGCTGGAGTCGAGGTGGAATTGATGCTCGGCCAGCTGGCTAGAATCCAGGGTTAGAGCAACCGGAGTGTCAGTGTCCAGCCGTTCTCGTTGGGCGGCTCCAATGGCCACCAAAGTCGGCCACTCAAAGGAGCTGCTTCGCAAGGGAGATACCATCAACGGTTCTCGGCTGATGGCACAAATGGACTCTAGGGGCGATTCCCAACGCGAGAGCAGGTCGGCCCACACGTTCGTCGCTCCAGGTATGTCACGAATCTCGTAACTGTAGCCCATCAACAAAAGAGCCCAGCGTTCCAGCTTCTGGGCGGTGTACTTTGGTACAGAGGACACCACGGCTGTCGGGTTAAAGATGAACTTGAGATTGCGATGGTCGGTGTAGACAGTGTCGAGTGTGAACCCAGCTGCAGGATGCAGCAGGTAGTCAGCCCTGATCAGTGTTTCCACGATGGCATAGGCTTCCTTCTCCACCTTGGCCCGCTCAGGAACATGAGTGGCTCATGGAATTGAGCTTCCAAAGGTCGCTCCAGCTGGTCTGGTGGGACTTGAGTGATTACAGCACCCCAGTGCTCTTCCGAGGCGTCGGCGAACACACACAGCCTCATATCTGGCTTGGGATGGCTGAGTTCCACCACCTTGGCTAGAGCCTTCTTGAGGCTTCCAACGCGGCGGTATGAGTGTCATTCCAGCCGACATTAGCCAGCAGCACAGTAGCCGCCAACTGCTTGATACGCTTCCCACCAACTGCAGCAAACACACGTTCCAGTACCGCCGACAGGTCTCGTACCAACACGTTGAAACCAGGGATGGACATACGCATCCAGTTGAGAGCACACACATACTGCTGGAGGTCAGCACCTGTCTTGGGCTTCGGCAGCTGTTTCAAAGCCTCCACCCGCGCTGGGTCGTGTTTCACAGCCGTCCTGCTGATGATGCGGCCTCACCACTTGGCATCCTTTGCGTAGAATTGGCACTTTTTCGGGTGCAGCTTCAGACCACGCTTAGCACAGACTTCAAGCACTTCAGCTAGAGCCGAAAGCAGGCCAGTTGGCGTTTTGTGGTAGCCCAGAAGGTCATCCAGCCACGCCAACAAACACCTGTACAACTGCTCAGCAAACATGGCTTGAACGGTGGACTGGCAGTAGGCCACACTGTCGCTGCCACCTTGCATGACGCGGGTGGACGTGTAGACACCGGTGTTCGTCAAGAAAGAGAACATCTCTTGACAGCTCTTGTCCAAGGAGAATTGCCAGTAGCCTTTGAAAAGTCCAACATGAAAAAGCACGTGGCGCCACGAGAATGGTCCACAACAATTTCCAACATGGGCATCGGCCAGGCAATCTGCTCCGTCTGGCTGTTGACAGGGCGCAGGTCCACCGTCATACGGAACTCATCCTTGGTATGGGGCTTGCGTACGATCAAGGGTGCACACGCCCATCGGCTGGTAGGGTTTCGATAGATGAAACCAGCCTTCTTCAGCCCTTCCACAGGTTTATGCATGAACTCGCGTTGAGGGAGAGAGTAGCGCCTCGCCTTGCAGCGAACTGGCTTGGAGACCCTGGTGGGATGCACTTTTAAGGGGGGCATGTCCACGGGTGGATCGTGGCCAAGCGTAAGCCGGAACACGTCCACATACTTGGCCAAGAGCTTGGATAGACCCAGGGCAAACTCACTGCCACAGCCTGCTGCCATGGCTTCAGCCACCTTGGCATCCAAAACAGCCTGAAATTGGCTTGTTCCACAGCGGGGTCCACAGGTGTCATGTCAGGGAAACATGCGGCCAGCTCCATGGCCTCTTCCTCATCGGCCAGGTCATCCACCAGCTCTTGCTTGGTCGCCAGCATGACCGCCTTTACCACCTCACTGGTTGACTCCACGTCCCCCATGTCATACTCGCTGCTAACCGAAGCCGCATCACGTAGCATGGACTGTGGGTCGTAGCCAAGTTTGTACATTATGGGACGGTCAGCAGGATGTTCCCAACACCAGACAGCAGGTCATCGGAAGAGAGTCAGCACTTGACGTTAGCTAGTACCAACGGACCGACATCTATCTCGAACTTGAGCGTCAGCTTGACTTCCTGGGTCACTGTGTGGCTTGGACCAACGAAATAGGTGCGGGCAATTCTGTCACCACCATGTCACGCCCCGCGTCTTGCAGCCGCTTTAGCGTCCTTAACGGGATCACACTTTGGTCCGCTCCACTGTCGAACGAGGCGTCCATCGCTACCACTTGGTTGGCGGTACACAAAACTCTCGCAGCACACAGGATGGCCGTCGTTTCATTCGCAACTGTTTTCACCTCCTTGGCAATGGTGACAGCCCTTCCAGGCTTGCTTTCCTTCTTCGTTTCGGCCCATATGACCTTGGCTCGGTCCATCAACAGGCGAGCCTCACCACTTGCCACTTTGGGACACTTGAACACATTGTTGTCGGTGCTCAGACACTTGAAACACCGTCCGTCAGTCTGGGTGAAGTTTGCCAAGGGCACATTGCCCACGATGACTACGGCGACAGCTTTGTCCCCTCTCTTCGAAGCTTCTTCTCTAGTTCCTTCACCTTTTCCGCCACTGGCTTGGGGGGAAGAGGGGCAGCTTGAACCAGAGGTTCGAACTCACCGTAACGCCGCATGATTCGGCAAGCCAATTCTTGAAAGATCGTGCATCATTCTTGTCGCACGGTTCTCGTGAAGCTTCATTAGTTCGCGCACACGCTTCTGCACAGCAAGTGGCGTGATGGCCGCCATCAGGAAATCCACAGTCAGCTTGGGTTCGGTCTCGGCGAAACCTTCCATGTTTAGATGGACAAGCGCAGCTTCAAAGTCGCTCACCAGCTTGGAGACTCGAGATTCGGCTGAGATGATACACCCGTCCATCTTAAGCTTCCCCATAGCTTGGTTGAGCTTAGTCATGTCCACTGGGTCACCGTTTCGGGCACTCAGGAAATAATCACGGCAGTCTTCATCGTTTACAGTCCGCGAAGGCATCGAGGGGACCGAGATTAGAGTTAGTTGACATTATTGTATTTCAAAGGTAGAG
>NW_008580175.1:619778-620925 GCF_000520115.1 Aphanomyces invadans
GCGGTTCGGATCAGCCGACGAACGTCGTATGGCGTTGCTTTGGGTGGTCTTCCAGTGCGTTTATTATCATTGTGTGTATTGGGATCTCTTAAGAACGATGCAATGGCTGTACGTGATCGACCTATAAGTCGTTCGATCTCCTTTTGGCTTTTTCCGGCAGAGTTCAGGGCCAAAACCATGCCTTGCTCTTCCTCGGTGAGTTTCGGTTCCGCTGGCATGCTATAATGACATTTGAAATGAACTAAGGGCGGGAAATTGATTTACTTAGTTGCTAGAACAAGAAAAACGTGGTTTTTTGTCATGAAAATGCTTCAAATCGCACTGACGGCGGAGTGCCAAGTGGTTTTTCTGATTTGGCGCCTTTTTTAAATAGCGTCGTAGATGTGCCTTGCTTGCGCAGTGTACGCATGTCCCGCGTTCGAGCCTTGGAACAAGCCGTTGTGATGTGGTCCCGTTGTGATTCCCAGCGCAGGATCTGCTTCCAGACTGTAGTGCGCTTGGCTCCAGCGACACCGGGGAAGAATGTGTCGATGGCGGACTCCATGGAATGTTCTTTGCGCCAGTTGATTATACGGAGCTTTTTCTCGTAGGTATGGTAGAGGTTTTTGTGCTTCTTGGGCATGCGCTTGATTTGTTTGATACTAGGGCGCCCGGTGCGTCCGCCATCGAGCTGAGTTGGCGCCATCATTGAAACTAGCCGCCTTTCTGCAAATCAATGTGAACTTATAAATTTTCATGGGTATAGGTTACAAACGAGTATTGCAGAAAATAATATATTGATTGAATAAGTATTTACAGGTTTTTTCCCTTCGCAACAGACATGTCAAGTACGGTAGTGATGTTTCGCAACTCAAACGTCATCAAGATGTCTTCTCATGGTCTTCATGGAGCTTAAACGACTTCGAATTCATAGCATTATTCTTCTAATATGCTTGTCGGTCTCCATTTTATGGTGGTCTTATACTTATTGCCAGCACTAATACAGGTCCCCCCACACTACGGGAAGTTTGACTGCGCCAACATCGCGACTATCTATTGCGATACGGCATACCCCCCTGGTTGCGTCGAGGGCTACGATGCACATTCATCACGATCAAGGGCTCTATCGAATGGAGGGCGGGGGCTATCTGCAACTTGTTGCCCGCCT
>NW_008580175.1:637352-647878 GCF_000520115.1 Aphanomyces invadans
GGCTATCTGCAACTTGTTGCCCGCCTGTCGAACTCGAGTCATTTTACCCTCGTCTTGGGTCCGTGCAATTGCATAATCGCTGGATCAATGTTTCGACTTCGCTGGCTTGGAAACCCTCGACACCATGGTGAAATCGTCCGGTGATCGTCCTCGTTGCTTCGAAGGTCGATATAGGCAGGAGCGGGCAACTTGACCAGTCTGTCGGAGCGACGACCACATAATACCGATCGCGCACTACACTCGATCGGCAGCATGGTTGCCAATGTGATCAAGTTACCGACCATGGGGCCCTTGAAACGAACGAGTGTGGTTGGCGCTCGAGTCGCCTGCGAAATTGTCGAAGTTAGGTTCACAGTCGTAGCTGGCTAAAGGTTTCGAGCGGGTCCACTTACCTAGATGTATTCCACTCGGCTACATCCGAATCAATCTCGATAAATGTATGCAATATGGAGTGAGCCAGTAAGAGCCCAGGATTCGGGGAAAATCACAGTTCTCAGACGTCCGAGAAACTTGAAGACCTCTCACCATGGTTTTCACCGGACAACAGCGCCCAGGCGTGCCAGCGCTTTGTTCGACATGGCGGAGGCCGACGTTGTAACGTTAAAGTAAATCGGTGCACTGAATCTCGTGTTTGGGGGGCTGTACGGCGGCATCAATTCACTGGAGCGTCGAACGGGCCCGTCGCGCGCCGGCTGGAACGGGACACACTATCCATGTCAAAAGGCACATTTCAACTTTCACGATGACTTCGCCAAAGTCACTACATGATGCAACGTCACTGCATGATGCACCGTGAACAGCGTGTGTGATCGACACCATCAAGTTCAACCCTTGGGCATGCTGTTGGAGAAACTTGAGTCAAGAAAACCCTGCGATGATGGCTCTACTTCACTCCTAGCCCAGAAAACAATATGCGAATCGGGCTTGTTCGTCCTCTAGGGTCCACACTGAGCAAGTCGTTGCGACCAACGCCATGATTGCATTCCCTCCAACGACTGTTGGAACCATTCGTCGAGCTCTCTAATACAGGTCCCCCCACACTACGGGAAGTTTGACTGCGCCAACATCGCGACCATCAATGCGATACGGCATACGCCCCTGGTTGCGTCGAGGGCTACGATGCACATTCATCACGATCAAGGGCTCTATCGAATGGAGGGCGGGGGCTATCCGCAACTTGTTGCCCGCCTGTCGAACTCGAGGCATTTTACCCTCGTCTTGGGTCTGTGCAATTGCATAATCGCTGGATCCAATGTTTCGACTTCGCTGGCTTGGAACACCTCGACACCATGGTGAAATCGTCCGGTGGTCGTCCTCGTTGCTTCGAAGGTCGATATAGACAGGAGCGGGCAACTTGACCAGTCTGTCGGAGCGACGACCACAGAATACCGATCGCACATTACACTCGATCGGCAGCATGGTTGCCAATGTGATCAAGGTACCGACCATGGGGCCCTTGAAACGAACGAGTGTGGTTGGGGTCGAGTCGCCTGCGAAATTGTCGCTGGGGCATATCCATGCCCATTCATCCACATGTCCTTGTCTCGTGTCGACCGCACATATTGCTTGCAGACTGGTCCATGACGCAATGAGACCGTCACGACGTTGATTTTTCCATCACGGGGAATCGATTCAATCGATTCCACCGACGTGCTGACAAACCCAACTAACAACGCCGTCCCCCGTTTGCTAGTTGGCCCAAGAAGCCGTGCACAAGCAGAACTCTAGTCTTGGTTCAGCGTGCATCGGGAGCAGCACTCGCAGGAACTCCACATGGTCGGATCCACCACAACAAGAGTTGTCGATCTTTGTAATCAGGACATCAAAAGGTTGCGTGCCCCTTGTCGAGTCGTGCGCGCCGCTCCGTGTCACGTTCATCGACTCGATCAAAAGTTCCAGAGCGCAACGATGGCGGTGCACGAGTCTGGGCGACGCACTCCTCTTCGATGCCATTTGCATTTCTCTTGGTGCCGTGGGAACAGGACAGTTGACACTGCGATGTTCCGCGGCGTCGGTCGTGCATTCCGGCGCCCCTTGGGACAGTGGAGGGGACATTGAGCGTTGGCGTTCGTTAGCTAGACAGCACGGTGATTCAAAACAACGAAGAGGTGTCCCATCCTGCGGTGACCTCATCCCCCAAACAACATCGCAAACCCACCATTCAGGTTTGTGGCGACAGTGCCGGAGGCGGGCGGTACCTCGTTGCCGCCCCTCCCGTGCGCAAACACGTGATCCAACTCCAGCACCATGACAGTATGGACCAAGTCGGTGCATCTAGCTCAGAAATGCGTGGACGTATCTGTCTCCATCTCATGCGTGAGAGATGAACAGCATCGACAACAGCGCTCTGATTATGTGGCTCACTCGCCCGTCCTGCAACTTCGGGAATGGCTCTCAGGTCCAGCATCAGAATCATGTTTGTCGTTTCTTCTTCCTGCATCATGGTACAACTCCACGTCGTGTGAAGGGGTTCCATTGGAGTATTTCCGACACGGGGTGGGACGATGGACCACCATAAAGCAGAGGGGGGCGGCAGCCCCCCCCCTACCGCCTCTCGCCAGGCTTTTTTCGATCCATTGAGCCAGGACACCCGACCACCCCGTTGTCGGTCGAGCGCACGTCGTGATGGCTTCCCCCAACCTCTCCCCTTTGCATGCCTCGTTGCCGTCCATACGTCCACGACCCCCCTTGATCACTCGCTGAGTCATCCCAGCTGTTCGTCGTGTTGCGCAGCGCGGAGTTCTCAACGCATTCGTCCAGCTGGCTGCGCTGCACATGGCCAATCCTTGATTTGTCTACATAAACAACACCCAACAAGCACGTGTCGACACGGCAACGAAACCAGATCAGCGCGCACGCTTCAACTCTGCTGGACGCATTTCGCAAACCAACAACTTCGCCATCCCACACCGCACGTGAGATGCAGCGAGGGGCCTGTCGTTAGGTCGTGTCACCACGTCGACAGGATTTCCAATCTTATTGGAGCAACGCCACTCGACGACGATCTTGTGACTCGCCTGACTCGACCAATAGTGATCCTTGCATGTATTTTTCACAACTTCAACACCAACCCTGCGGTTGTGCACACGTCGAGCGTATGGACGTCGTCGATTTGCCTAGTGGTGCTCACGTTGCCCCTTAAGTACAAGGTCAGCGGCAGCCCCCCCTCCAACGAGACGACTCGGAGGAGCTCGTGTCCCCAACGCCGGGGCTTGCTCACGTGGCAGGAGGGCGTTGTCTCGGGAATACGATGGGGTGATTTCTCATCCGATCAAACACATCGGGACGCTGTGCCTAAAGGCCCTCCATGCGACAAGCCATGAAAGAGGCGGTTGCTCGGAATCGCGAGGCGTGTTGAGTGTGTCCATCGTACCACCCAAACTGAGTGCGGAAACCTCTGGCGATACCAACCCGTTGCAACAACCTGGTTTCCGTGCCAAGCCATGACCGCGTCGAGTGGGACGAAGCGTGGGATGAGCGACGTCGTTGGTTTCGTTGAGCTAGGATTTGTCGCAGAAGCGCCGGGAGAAGTTCAAGTCGTCCGAGCCATCCAGATTGCCACGACGAGAATACCGAATGGTTGGAAACACACACGGGGCCACGTTGCCGACCGATGTATGCACTGAGCCGGACAAGGTGTGGGAGGCCCAGAGGGAGAGCGGCGAATGAAGCTCAAGAGATTCCGTAGCTTGGGCATTGATCGCACGTCGTGCCCCCCTATCTCTAATCGGAACCCCCCCCAGCTTCGTCCTTTCGCGCCGTGCATCACCTACGACAGTGGACGAAGCACACAGCTTGCAATTGGGTGCTTAAAGGAAAATAGAGAGGACAGATACAGGGACGGTGGTATGATGTGCGATAAACCGATCGTTACCCACTAAATATGTATGCCACGGTCACAACGACTTAAGGAGGCCAAACACTTCCTGCATCATGGCAGCGTCGTCGCCTCGGAGAGGGTGCCATCGGATTGGCGCAAAGCAAATGTTGTCGATGATGCATTGCAGGCTCGGGTCGATCGTGGCCAGGGGGGGATCGACGTAGCTCACGTCGTCCATCGAGTCGATCGAGTACGATCGGAAGTGATGGTACGACGGGTTCCCCAACGACGACTGGTAGTCGTCACCCCACGTGTAGGGCATGCCGTACTCGCCGTGTTCCATCTGCGTCGGGGCGTACCGGTGGCGCTGGCAATACCCGCCGATGCGTGAGTGGGAAGTGCATCCGTTTGCGTTGCAATGGCGTCCGCCTCCGTGTTTGACGCACCGATGGCGAGCTTGTGCGGGCTGGGTACATCCGTACTCGGCACATTCCTTCTTGGCCGCTCCGTGGTTGTAGCACACATCATTCAGTCGGGCGCGCAGCGTGCATCCTTCAAATGCACACTGCTTCTTGGCACCATGGCGGCAGCACAATTTGCGCGCGTAGACTTGGTTGCCGCAGTCCGGCACGATGCAAATCCCGCGTCGGCGAGGAACACGCGGCGGAGAATAACTCATGTGTCGGTGTCGGGGATTTTCAAAAGTGACAAATATGGACGGCTCTGCACGTTTGTTCGTCGGGGTGGCCATCCCACCATGCCCGACACATGGCAATCCGTGCGTGTGGATGGGATGGGTATCAGAAGCGAGCCACGCTGGGCTCTGGTAACACCAGAACGATTTGTCAGAATGGTAGGGTTGCCCCGCGCCCTGCCTACATCACGTGGCGTCGATCCCAAGGACCTGAGCCAACCTGGGACCGAATCAGTGGAATTGGGTGTGCTCATGGCATATTGGATGTCACGATACGTATGAGTGCGACGATGCTCCACCCCCCGGAGCCGTCGGAGCTCGTCGAACTGGGTGGCCGAATGACTCGATGGCGGTGGCGGTTTGACCGGAGTCATCGGAATGCTCAGACATGCTGCATCGTGCATGGGTCATGCACCCGCGACGAACACCGACGAGCGTCGCGACGTGTCGGTCGAGCGATTGTGGTTTGGGGGAGAGAATCAACAGCCGCTCTAATGTAAATGGGTGAAGGCTTCGCGCAATGTGCGTCCCGGAGCGCCGTGGTCGTGCCCATCGTTGGAGTTGAAAATTGCTGGTGGGGTGGCGTCCCCCCCTCTCCACTTTGAATGCCCCGTGCCCTTCATTGGTTCTCAACGATACGATCGACTCGAATATCTGGATGCCGCCGAGGACCTGAGCACGTTTGCTGCCTTGTTCCGTGTCTCTCGTCGCCGCTCGTTTCAATCTAGGCGTTGGGGATGGGGACTCTAAATTATGCAGCAGGCTGTATGCCGGAATGGCCTCTGGTTGGGACAGCCGCACATTGATCAGACATGGATTGGCAGCAATCCGTCGAGGTGGCAAGATGTTGTCGCGCTCTGGGGCAAGTACGTCCGACCGTGTATCCAAACCCCACGCTATGCCTCCGATACCACTCACACGATGCACCCGACCGCCGCGCGACATCGAAGCCATTGTCAACGACTTCCTGGGGCTCGCAAGACACGTTGCTGCCCAGTTAACGTAACAGAACGTGATCGGAACTTTCTGGCATTTTGAGAATGCTGTATGTTGCCTCGACCAAGTTGAAATAGGATGGCAAAGTTGGGAAATGCTCATACACCCAATTCAAGGCAAGCAGCACAAGCACATGGTCTACTCAGCTGACTCAGAGATCGCAACGAGACGATCGACAGCTTGGACGGTTTGTCTCTGCACGATCCTGCTCTATGTCGCGGGGTGGTGTGAAGGGTCGAGGGGAGTGATGTGGGCGTTGTCCCCCCCCCAGGTTGGCTGCACACGGAAGTAAAGATTCGCACTAGCATTGCGTTCCAATCCAAGCGTTGCCTACCCAAGCACGTTCGATGTGCTAGCCTTCCTCCTCGTTCCGCCCCCCCCCCAATTCGAGTTGTACCGCCCCCCTTAGAATTGGATGTGTTGTGCGATGATGCCATGGCTTCTTCCATGAGAGCAGACGCCCCGACAGGTCATACCCCTTCACGTGATCCACAAGCTTCCTCGTCCTGCGCCATCTTAAAAGAGTGGTTCCTGAACATTTCTTGCTCTTCCACCTGATTTGATCGTCCGTCCGTGCCGCAACGGCCCGCAACCAAAACCGGAAAGAATTTGTTGGCAGAGGTGAGCGCGTGGAAGCAATGGTACAGGCCCTTGGGGGCGCAAATACGACAGCATACCTCGGTGTATCAGCGCCGCATACCCACGGTGGTGTCGCCGGATCATCGCATGGCGTCGAGATGAACTCCTGCAAGAACCATCTTCTAACTGGGGCGGACGGAGAACAACTCCAACCTGTGAGGACCCCGTGTTGGGTTTGGCGGGGTACGACAGAAACTATGTGTGGACGGGCGAAGCCTCCGAATTTTTGCGGGCGAGCGGTAGAACTGGGTAGATGGGCGGGACGAGCTGCCCGTGCGGTTGGAGCAAGGGCATCAGGCCACTAACCCTTCAACAAATATCCACCTTGACTCCACTTCATATTGCGCAGTGAGCACGCCGTTGTTATAGCCCCTCTTGCACATCTCTCCCCACGAGGTGATTGAGCACTCAGGAGAACTGCAAGCATCTCACGTGCCGTTTCGACGCTCCAACGGGCACACTGCATCTCATTTGTCTTCTCGACTCTCCAACGCGCACACATCCATCTATGCTGCCGTTGAATCAAGGACGTATCGCGTACGGTCCCTCGTGTGCATCTTCGCACGATAGCATGCGCAATGTCGTCCTTGTGTGAACCGACCGGCCAACCATTCAAAGATCAGAGGTCCCCCGAAGGCAGGGTGCGATATGACGATGTTGCGACACCCGCGCTGGATAGAGTCGTGCTCGAAGCCTCCTGGACAGGTTCAGAACGTATACAAGTCGATTCGAACTGGCTGAGAGAGATGGCACAAACCGTCCTCGAGGAGTCCGCGCATGCAGGTCCGTATGGGAGCAGCATGGCAGGACGGCCTATCGCTGCTTAACCGAAGAGAGGAAACTAAGAGCATTCGACGAGGCGAGAAAATTAGATCTGCCTTTTCGTTCGGCTGCGCGTGCACAGACGGCCTCCCGGGGGCTTGGGTGGTCCATCCTGTCACTTCATTTTTATCGTGGTTGGAGGCGATGTGTTGCTTTGTGCGTGCTCTACACAGCCATCCATCTCTACTTGTTCAAAACGTCTCGACGACGTACCATCTCGTGCACTCTCGACGAGGCAATCTAGGCCAGTGGCCTACCTAGCCAGTGCCAGTTGAATGTCTATCGTAGCATCGTCGTGGCCGGCAGCAGTACATTAGTTGTGCACCTAGTACTAATCTGGTGCCAACCATGAGTACAGCAAGTCTCCAACGACTGGTTCAAAACGATTCGGCAGCAACAGATCACACAATACGAGGGGTGCTTACCTCCCCCCTCTGCCCCCTACTCCCTTCTGAGGTAAGTCGAATGCCACGTTGCACCTGGTGCCGCAGCCTGCGCTTTGCCTCATCGTTATGTTCTGTCGACGTGCAATTTACGCGTCCTGCAGTGCACAACATGTTTGGCCTCATATTTCATTTGCGACATCGTCGTTGCGACTCTGGTGGGAGCGGCGTCGCAACCGTTCGACCCAGTTAAGACGTTGGGGTCGAGTACACGTTCGGGTTCAAGTGCACATACGTCACGGCCGAAGCCGCTGACGGCGTATCCAACCTGTGCCTTCGCGCCAGAGACCAGCGCGGCAACGCCTTGACCCTCACGCCAGCGCCGACAACTGGAACTGGACCACGTTCGTTTTGGACTGCGGGCGCGATTTGTAAGAGCTCGTCGGGAATGCCGCGGGGCGACGCCAACGCGACTGTACCCTGCTTCATCCTCGCTGCGTACTGATGGACTTTAGCTAGGACGTCGCCGACCCCTTCGACGCAGCCGTAAATGCACCAACCTCGGTGGACTGAAGTCATCACTGTCGATGCGACGAGATCGAACCACGAAAACGAGAAGCTCGTGTTTTTTCGTTCGAACAACCCCTCCTCGTCATGGCCAGCGTGGCTGCAGGTTCAACGACGGCCGCCGCCGCATGCTCAGCCCAATCCCCCACAGCCATTCCATCCACCCTCCTCACCGGCGCAGTCATGCCTTCATTCTGTTTTGAGTTCGCCAAGAACGAATTCAACCTTGCCCATCGAACTCAGCTCGTCTTGCTCGCCAAGGACCTGAGAGATCTTACCGGCAGTTGCGCATGGAGATTCCTCTGTCAAATGTGCGCCCTTGCTGTCAGTAGATGAAGACCATGTCTCGCAGGGAGGCTGGCCAAGGCCTTGGTGGAGAGATGTTGTGCCAATGCCACCCTCGAGAACTCGATCGCAAAAATTGTAGATCGAACTGGACAGGCGTGAGCGTGTTTCACTGCAAGATCTGGAAGGCCTCCTTGGCAAGCGTTGAACGAATGCAATCGTAATTCCATACCCCCCACGCGCCCCACGTGCTATTCACTCTCGTTGGCAATCTGTGCTACAGAGTTCGCTGTGGCTTGTTGTCATTATGTGCAGCGCAACCATTTCATTCTGTCCACATTGTTTACGATGGCGCCTCGACTGAGGTGGCGGAAGCGGAAAGGATTACAGCGTTGGATGCCTTGCCCGTGGCAGGAAGAGCAACAGCCATCCAATTTGACAAGGGGCAAGGATTATTTGTGTGTACTGTTCGGAGGTTTTGCGCAGTTTGCACTGTGCCACTACCTTTAGCCAGCTCCATATAAACTTCGAGAAATCCGACCCCTTATCTGACTTGACCCCTCCACGACGACAGCACATCCGTTTGCGATGCCACATCCGAGGTTAAGCTGCCTTAGAGTGGCAGGTATTGCTATCATTTGTGAAGCAGTTGATTCCTGGATGAGATGATGTTGGTGGTGTACACCCATCTTTTATGCCTTTGTCATCGTGTTCAGTAGGCATGCTTTCCCATAGACAATACAACACTTTTGAAGCGAACCCAACAAACTGCACGACATGGACACCGCTTCGTATCGGAATACGCCGGTCGTGGGCTCGGCGAATCTCGGACAAGGCCAAAGGCCAAACGCACTAATGTGTTCACGGCTCGCTTGGTATATTCCTTGAGCCAGCTCGATACATACCTCGAAATATCCGACCGCTGTCTGGGTTGGCCCCCATGGCCGACAAAACTTCCATACGCAATGTCATTCCTGCGGTTAAACTACTTGACAAGTGATTGCAATCGCTATCAGTTGTGAAGCACCTAACCCTTAGCTGATGTGGTGTTGGTGGCGTAAATACATGTTAAGCCAAGGGCACGATCGTCATGAGGTGATGTGATGCTCGAACAAGCGGAATTCATCCAACTAGCACACATACAGTAGCTTTCCTCACAGAGGTCGACACGTACGAGGGGCCAAAATCCCATACTCGCATAATTTTACTGAAACTTTGTATGTCGCCATGCGACGCTCAAAAAGGGCGACCCCTGCAAACAGATACCTCTGAATCTAAGTAGTTTACGAGAAATCGAGGTCCAAGTTCTAGAGTGTTAGTCATTTTGCATTGTCAAATTCGAATACCTCTTACAATTTTTCAGCAGCACTATCCGAACAGAATAAAATTTCAGGGTCGACGTGGAACAATCGTTATACAGAACAACCTCTAGGAATCCATCCACAACAATAGACCAGTTGCCAATTTGCCATGATCCAGTCCGAGTTTGACGTTATCGCCGATTTCGTCAAGAAGCAGCGACTACGTGCCTTGACAAATGAGGAGAGACTTGACATTCTCCGGCTCCATGCCTACTTTCGCTTCTCGGGTGTGCAGATGTCCAGACTCACATCGCTCGTCTGCTGGGCAGGAGTGAAAAGGTTGTCAACAGGTTTGGTCCGACTACGTTGCCGAAAAGAGTGTTGTTGTTGCTTCTGTGTCATACAACCATGGCCCACGTGCGACCCGAGTACCGCATGTCCAGTGTGTAGTGGCACTTGTGCAGCAGTTTGTTCGACAGCGCCGCGAAACACGCACCCGTACTGTTGGTCGTGACGTTTTGGGTCTGCTTTATGGGCGTGGGTATGTGGACTTTGACATGGAAAACCAGAAAGACTACAACGCATGCTTGCGCTCTGTTCAACGCTTTTTGGTTCACTGTGGTTAAGAGCGTGAAAAAAACATGGTGTGACATTTTACAAATTGTCGCCAAAAAATGTTCTGGCTCGGGACGTTTATGTTCAAAAAATGGTGGGCCTATTGGCAAAAGAATGTCGCGGCAATTTTGTGTATTTGGATGAGTCGTACATTCATCATCACTATTCTCGGCACAAAGACCGCTTTATGATCCAAACGACGAGCAGGACCTTCAGGTTAGAGCGTCCAACAAAGGTCGCCGATTTTGCTTTATTGCAGCAATTGCGGATATTGGTGGCACCGACTCCAAATTGTTGGCATCGGATATTTTTGAAGGTGGAAAAAAGACTGGGAAAAAAGAAACAAAAGACTACCACGGCATGTTTAATCACACCTATTTTGTGGAGTGGTTTGCCAAACTACT
>NW_008580175.1:648592-650366 GCF_000520115.1 Aphanomyces invadans
GGCAAAGCATATTGAGGACACTGTGGTTCCTGAAATTTTGTCAATGGCACAGACCAAGGGTCACACGGTGTTGTACACACCACCCCATCACTCCGACTTGCAGCCAATCGAGTTGTTATGGGCCATTGTAAAGGGTGAAGTTGGTCGTCGATACACTACTCACACGAAGTTGTCTGATGTCCTCGTTCGACTACAGCGTGCATTCAAAAATGTGACTTGTACTGGCATTCGTGGGTGCATGAAGAAAGCTGAAGAGCAATTGCATGCATTGCATGTCCATATACTTGCTGTGGACAATGCAGTGAACACCACAGACTCCTCTGACGAAGACTCCTCTGAGAGTTCAAGCCATGGCTTCTCAAGCGAATCGGAAGCTTAGCCTTGCGACTACCTCTATGCCTTGAAATTCTTGATAATACATGTTTACTGCTCATCTTGACAGAATAGATTGCTGGAGTGTCGTATGTTTTCGGGTGCCATCAGGAAATTCTTAGATTTATAGTATTATCCGTTGGCCCCTCGTACGTGTCGACCTCTGTCAATAGGGTTTCTGGCCGCCATGACAATGTAACTAACGTTATTGTGTTTATGAAATGTATTGAATAGATCGGTTGGCAGGACACGAAAGTTTCGCCGAGATGGCCTTGAACGAGATGGACCTGTCAAGGCAGTGCTTGGCATGGTACGAGAGGTATCGATTGGCAAGATACGCGGTGTATTGCCAAGATGGAGTGGCTTCAATGTGCATTGATTGCCACTGTTGCATGTGTAGTGCTGTTTGGGAATACAGCTATCCCAACACAATGGAAACTTGATGCATTTATGTATTTTGCAATCCCTGCTGACAATGCTCTTGGTGGGGATCGAACTCTGTACCTTGCGCGAATGTCTTGCCCGTCGATCGATCCGGTTCATTCCAAGGCCGCATGGAGATCCATTGTCTGGAATCATTGCGTTGCATGAAACGACTGTTTTCAGTATAGAAATGGAAATACTCACAATTGATTTTGCCGTCAGCCCCACCAGTGTTCAACGCCTTTCCCTCTCCAACTCTCTCAGTGGTGGGCTTCTACGTATGAACTTGTCGGCAAAATCTAGTCTTTGTGAGTATAGTGTGCCCCTGCATTAATGCTTGTGTTTATTGACATGATTAATGTTATAAAGCATGACATCCAGCACACCATTGCCACATAATCAAAGCGATGAGCAAACTTATGGTTGCGCCAAACAGTGCGATCATGGTAAGGTTCGGAGAAGAGTAACATTATCCTCCGAATAAGCACCTCTCCTTGGCCACATTGGCAAAGTGGGCTGGCGAAATCTAGCCGTCGAAGGCAAGCATGTGGCTGGTCCTCAGCAACGCCAGCATCATCTGTCATTCGCATGCGCCAGCAAACTTAAGCATAACAAACTATGAATCCAGTTGGTGGGGCAGGTAGCGAAGAGAAAACACGGAGTTGAGGAGATTGGGGTTCTTTCAATAAAAGTAGAAGTATAGGTGAACGGTGGGCGAAGCCCATTCGTCAGTGTAGGCCAACTGGCCAATGAGGTCACGACATCCTAACGTTGTGACGTGGCCTGACTACGGCATGAGGAAAATGCCTCTAGAAGGCACAAAAAACCTCCTACCGTTGCAGGACCATCCTGCGACAGCTCACGTTCCACGCGCGATTCTCCAACGCACGCAAATGCAGCTGGGTGGGCAATTCCAGACATCCAACGCATCACGGACCAGCAAGCGCTCAGGCGGTATGTTCGAGCTAGCTCGACACCC
>NW_008580175.1:662814-666624 GCF_000520115.1 Aphanomyces invadans
GAGGCCAACTGGCCAATGAGGTCACGACATCCTGACGTTGTGACGTGGCCTGACTACGGCATGAGGAAAATGCCTCTAGAAGGCACAAAAAACCTCCTACCGTTGCAGGACCATCCTGCGACCTGATGGACAGGGCAGTGGGAATGTTCTCGACAGAACCGGGTGTTCTGACTAATCCCAAGAAATTTAATGAGCTATTAGAGACTTTAGCAAGTCTGGAAAGTGTCCAGATAACCGACTTTTTACTTCGTTTGATTTTGTTGAAGTCTGAAGTCCAAAGTACGGCGGATTCCAGTTTAGCAGGTTTGAAAAGTGTTCCCCGAGTAGAAGTCCACATTTTATACCCAAATGAAGCATCATAACCACCGTTTTATCCACCGCATTCGCCTGCCCCTTCGCCTCAAGCTTCGTCTTCTACGCCGTACAAACAGGGCACCTCAGCTAACCATCCCTTATGTGATCTTCTCGCTGAACATGTTCTCCGAAGCCGACTGCGTTGAGAAGTTTCGCTTTTCAAAATCAACGCTACAAGCTTTGGCCATCTTCCTCCGAATTCCAGCCCGAGTGGTGACTGCCGAACGCACATCATGCTCTGCTGTTGAGGTGCTGTGTATCTTGTTGCGCCGATTTGCCGTTCCGGACAGGTGGTCTGACCTTATAGGTACATTTGGAAGATCACGAAGTGGCTTGTGCAACATCTTCTTGCATGTGCTGGACCACATCTACACCGAGTTTGCTGACGTCATTTTTCTGGATCGCGATCGCATTTGCAAAAGGTTGGCTGAATTCAGCCAAGCCGTACAAGACAAGGGTGGTGAAGTCAAGAATGTTTGGGCTTTTATCGATGGTACTGTCAGAGAATGCTGCCGGCCTGATGGCGATGAGCGTCAGCGAAGTGTGTTCAATGGCCACAAACGTCGCCATGCAGTCAAGTACCAAACACTTGTGACTCCAGACGGCATCATTTCATATGCGCTTGGACCGATTGAAGGAATGCGCCATGATCTCACTATTTTGCGGCAATCAAGGCTGGAGGAAGTTCTTGGTATGGACGAACGCTTCCGTGGATTTGTTGTCTACGGAGACCCAGCTTACGGTTATTCGGATCAACTTGCATCGCCGTTTGGTGGTGCGCGATTGACTGCTGCTCAACGTGAAGTCAACAAAAGGATGAGCCGTGTCCGAGTCAGTGTGGAGTAGTCATTCGGCCAGATTGTTCAGTACTGGCCAATTGTTGACTACGAGAAGAAAATGCGTCTAAGAAGTAGCCCAGTCTCCAAGATGTACAAAGTTGCAGTTTTGCTCACAAACTGCATTAATTGTGACCATGGTAGAAATACGAATACTACTGCTCTGGTCGAGTGCGCCCCGAGTCCAGATCAACCTCGCTGAGGTCGGTTGCTGGATGTTGGATTGATTCGTACGGGACGATTTACGACGGGACGATCTGTTCAGATAACCATCCGGTTATCGATCGTCGTCCTGGAGTCTAGGCGTCCTGGAGTCTGGGCGTCCTGGCAAGTTGCTATTGTATTGAGGGGAACGAAGTGAACTGACTAGGAAGGTAATGAGAAGTAACTCAGTTTGGATTTTGCATTGCTTCCCGAAAGGAAGACGCCTTGCAGACAAACAAGGCGCGGACTCACAACAACTACTCTGGTCCAAACGAAATGTCAGTAAATCGGAATTGGTGTAAAACAAACAAATTAGAGCGAATGAGAGAATAATATACATGTGAGTGGAAGATAATCTCGAGCACTAACTACTGGTCCTTGACAATCTACCGTAGTCGAAGTAGTGGCTGACATTTTGCATTTCAAAGTCATGCCTGTTTCACTCCTTTCAAGTGACTGTGAAAATGATCCCACTCTGGTCAATGGTCGCCGCCACCTTAAACCAAAGGAACGACACCAAATGGCAATGGAGCTCCTTGGGAGAGCCAAAACAGCGATGATCTCCAACGGGTGTGTTGAAATGCTGGCCGAAAAGTATGGCTGCTCATCGAGGACCGTGTACCGTGTGTGGAAAATGTGCCGTGGTGCGCAGAGTGGCGTGAACGTGAATCTGTCAAGCGGACACCTTGGCAACACCAATGCGAGGAAATACACGCCGTTGAAAGTCGCCACCGTGCTCGACAAGATCCGAGCATTACCGCAAGAGAAGAGGTCCGAGCTGCGCTCAATTGCATTCGCTACTGGTGGTCCCCGAACGAGCTTGTTGGGTTTGATCAAAAGTGGAGGGCTCATCCGCAAAACCATGAATGTGAAACTTACGCTGTCTGAAGACCAATGCAATGCCCGTGTCGAGTTTTGCAAGTCTTTCCACAAAAATTTGCGCCAAGACGATGTGTACGATGGCATGTTCGATGTTGTCCACATCGACGAATAGTGTTCTTTTATGAAGCGTGTAAAATCACGAGTTTACCTCGTTGATGGTGAAGAACTTGAGTATGACACGACTCAAAGCAAGAGATACATTAGCAAAGTGATGTTCCTACGTGCCGTTGCACGGCCAAGGTATGATTTCGGACGGCGCAAGTATTTCGATGGCAAACTTGGGATGTGGCCCATCGTGGAGCAAACATTCGCCAAACGATCCAGCCGCAATCGGCCCAAGGGCACCCCTATCACTCAACCAGTTCCTGTCAACCGGGATTTGTACCGTTCAATGCTTGTGGATATAGTTTTCCCTGCGATCCGTGAGCGCTTCCCCAAGGTTTGCCGGCTGGTGAAAGTCCAGCAAGACAATGCTGGACCGCATTGCCTGCCTGACGATTGCTTGCTCCAAGAGGTCCTAAAAGGTAAAGATGGTGAGATCGTGATCAAGATGCTGTGTCAACCTGCGGATTGCAACCACCATCTCTCAAGGAATACTTGCATGTAAACATGTAACTTGACTCACCATTGATGCACTTTTACTTTGACTTCTCTGCTACAACTTGAATTAGGTTCCCCATCTCTAACAAGAGACGCTCCAGTTATTCGTTTCTTTTTGTGCTCTCGGCCATTTGAGCCAACCGGAGCTTTTGCTCCTCCTTGTCAAACTCAAGCCGCTGCATTCTATAAGCATGGTCGTCGGCATGCTTCTGCTTTTCGAACTCAAGAATTTCTTGAGTGACCACGTCGCTATCTTCCTTCTTGATGGGTGCCGTGTTTGCAATGCGTTGCCGCTTGACAATCCTTTGCTCAGCTTCAAGGCAAAGTTGGGATCCAGTGGACTCGAGTGAGTCCCGGCGCTTCTGCTCCTTCTCCTTCTTGGTCTTTTTGGTTTCTTCAGACGCAGCACGGTGGTCAACAAGGTCCTGGAGAAGCTGAACTTGTTCGGGTGACCTCCTCGTTGCTGCCGGTACCCCGCGTTCTCTGGGCCTTGTCAGTCGCCTTGAACGTTTCGACCATCGTCTCGAAGTGGTCACGTGCTGATCGGTGGGGAATCTCACAATCAAAGAGCGTTGACAGAGACACAGCGATGGAAGGCCATCTTGCCGTTAGTGTTCCGTACTCACCGTCGTATGCTCGACACGCACGACTTCACGAAGCAAGGCTAAATCCATCTCCCCACCCCAAGCTAGCTGCTTTTGCATGGACTTGCCCATCGTCAATCGAGTTGTCTGTGGGAGGTGACTACACTAACAAGAATAGATTTGATTGGCTCAGGACAGGAGTTTGTACTCTGCAGACTTCGGGGCAGAAAGTCCACGAACTTCCTCACTTTGCAGGCTTGATTCCGGTGGAGGGTGATACCAGGGCAGTCCCGGACTCGATGACTCGTCGAGATACACTTCAGACAGCCACCGCCGGACCGTCTTCCTGG